>NW_026453359.1:0-98880 GCF_025200985.1 Drosophila gunungcola
TAATTACAAAATGCAATGAATCT
The DNA here is from genome assembly GCF_025200985.1 of Drosophila gunungcola. NCBI lineage: Eukaryota > Metazoa > Arthropoda > Insecta > Diptera > Drosophilidae > Drosophila > Drosophila gunungcola. The sequence continues at coordinate 24 of NW_026453359.1, forward strand.
TCTAGCGCTGTCCGCATCATGTGGGACTGGATAATTTTGAATGACGTCGTATTTTTTGTCGTCAGGCAAGATTCCTTATCTGTGCACTTATGTCCTAGAAAAGTGACTCCGTACATAAAAAATTAACTTTTTTCAGGATGTAACTTTAGGTTGTGTTGCCTACATTTCTCGAAAACTATTAAATCATCCATATAAAGAAATGCTAGCGAAGGTTCCCGTGAACTTTTTTTGAGTTCAATTTGGTGAAAACCGGACATTTAGTCAAGGCATGAGAAATATTTTGCTCTACCTAGTTGATCTAAATATAATCAATTCTAGGAAGTGGAAATTTATCAGACAAGAGTTTTTTATTAATCTGACGATAGTCAATTACTAATCGCCATTTTTTCTTTTCCGAATTTGGAAGTGACTTTTTGGGTACTAATAGAAGTGGGCTGTTATAAGGTGATACAGAGGGTTCCACTATTTTGTCATTAATGAGTTTTTGAACTTGTCTTTGAATATCGTCTTGTTGACTATGAGGATTTCTATAATTTTTTATGTATACGGGTTGTTTTATAAAATTATTGGTAGTGATCGATTCGGTTTCTAGTCCGAATACATCGCTATACTGGGTGCATAGTTTTGTGAGTTGTTTATTATGCGGGAAGTTTTTCGAAAGCTGAGTTAATACAATCTTTTCTCGGTTTTTTAAGTCTGATTGTACTACATCGTAGTTTGAAAGTGGTTCATGTTGAATATTGTTAGTGTAAGCTACCTGATTTGTATTTGTTGTGTTTAATAGTCTTATGTATGAATTTTGGACTGCTGCTATGGTATTTACCATACCATTTAATACCATGCTGGATTTCTTGATTCGGAATTAATACACTGTCTACTTCTAAATTTATATCAATTTTTCGGACGACTTGAAATCTTGCTGGCAGAATTAGGAATTTGTTGCCAGAACTGTATGTTATTGGAACATAAATCGGATATTTGAGGTTATTTGGTCTTATTATAAGCCAGTCTTCATACGGCTTTAAGTCTAGTTGACAGTCGTATCTTTTAATAAAATCGATTCCTAGTATTCCATCACAAGGAATAGCGAAATGTAAATTTACGATATGGAAATCGTGTGGGATTATATATTTAGAAGTTTGTATTTCAATGACAGTTGAGCCTTTCGATTTGATAACTTCCTGACTTATTCCCTGTATGTTTATTATATGATTATTTTGAATGTGTTGAAAACTATCGGAATTTTCATTCAATATGGATATTTCCGCTCCTGTATCTATTAGAAAAACTAATTCTTTTCCTGTTGCTACGTTTATGAAAGTGACGAATGAACTCTGACTGAGATTTATGGTGTGAATTTTGTTGTTATTTACTGCTGTGTATCTAAAGATGTTTTGGAGTTTCCCGAATTCGTTTGGGCTACCCTAACGTTGTTGTTTTGACTATTGTTATTATTGCCATTGTTGTTTCCCTCACGGTTGTTTCCACCGCGGTTGTTTCCACCTCTGTAGTTGTTTCTATAACAATTGTTATTTTGGTTATTATTATTTCGGTTGTAACCGTTGTTTGGTAATATCCGTTGTTTTGGTGATATCAGTTATTGTGATAGTTACCTCTATGGTTACCCCTATCGCGATAATGGTTTCGAATGTTTCGCCGACTATAGTGAGCTCTGTATAATGTCGATCCTTTTATTTTAGATTTATTGACTTCTATAGCTAAAACTTCGAATATTCCTTTTGTCAGGCTAACCAACTTCAAAGCTGTTATGAATCTTTGAAGGTGTTGCCTTGCCTGTTGAACTTGGGGATGGCATTCGATATGTCTCTTATGTATGGCCTTTGGGCAATAATTTCATCGGCCATTGTGGTCGTTTGTATCGGAGTCTGTTAAGTCCTGATCTGAGGTTATTAATATCTTTTTCCTCTATTTCGGGACCTGTATAGACGGGGTCATCTGTCTTAGCCGGCTCAAGTGCTGTCGAATCTGATAATTCTGGATCGTCTCTAGTTTCTACTGTCAATGGAGTATTTAATATAGTTGGTACAGAAACATTTAAATTGTACCTTTGTTTTTAAGTATTAAGTTCGATCGCAATTTGATCCTAGATACTTGAGACCAATGGGCTTTGTCTATCAGGTCTCTCTGGTCATGTATTAGTATACGCGCTGTGTTGAAGCGGTTTACTAAAATTTCAGCATGTTTATTTACTGTAATTTGCTGTACTGGCCGGTTTCTTGATAATAACTTGTAAGATTTGTTAAAATCACTTTTTAAATTATTTAACTTCTTGTATAACTCATTCCATTCCATTATTTAATGGAATAAGAATTATTTTTTTGAAACCATCATTAAAAGATTTCTTCCAAGTATTTCATTATCGCTTATGACTGATCTTACTTTTACACCTGGAATGGTACTCAATACTATTAATAGAGAAAAATCTATTTATATATTCAATCAGAAATTAATAGAGGCTCTGCTCCGTTTCTAACTATGGCTAATACTCTATTATCAAAATTTGGTTCCTTATCGATAGTAATTATAATGCAATCCCGTGTATTCATTTTTAGTTTTTAGTTAATTTTATTTCATTTTCAATACTAATAATTCAAGATAAGGTAAATTTATTTTTTGATAACATTAAATTCTTTCTTAAATATGTCACTGTCAACATATACATATTTGTATATAATATATATATATTTGTATATATGTAAATATAATAAATTTTCGCGATTTATTAATTTATATCTTATTCAGATCGTTAGCCTGCGTTTAGCGCTCATCACACTCTACTCACTGCGGTTGTTGTATGTATTGTTTTTATTCTCGGGTCCTTTCACGGTCGGCATGTATTGTTTTATCCTGGTTTTTCCATGTAGTAATTCCATTCAATTCAAGAAAAGTTTCCCCGTTCGACAAATTTACTTAGAAGCTAAAGAGCTCTCAGTCTCGTAGCTGCGCTGCCAACAGAGGCAGCGGAGAGACGGTTATGTATTCTTAAATATATAGCTATGCTCACTTAGGCTGGAGCGCGGAGGTATATGCACATAGATGAAGTCCACTCGTGATACAGTTATGCTGACACTTGCACTTTCTGTGTGCGGGCCAAGGCATAGCGATCGGTTCGTATTTCGGCCACTTGGGTTTATGACCAGGACTTTGAATTATGTAAACACTGCAACTAAGTGTTACAGTGTGTTCCAATTTAGTACTCTTGGTACAGTGGGTGCTCGATATATGTGCATTTTACAGTATATTCCACCGCTTTGGCTACCACCTACTATGCTTGTTTTATGGCATTGACCATACGGTATTTGGTGGTGAGGTCCTGCCCTGGACTTATTGCCTTGTGGAATGGGGCAGCAGCTGTGTGGCCACAGGTGAAACAGCAGTCAATGATAGACAAACAGTACTCAGGGAACCCGAAACTTTGGGGAACAATGGTCTAGGAACTCCCAGCTGGGATCTAGTATTGTTCCACTTAGACACTTGGGTTATCATCGGAACAATTTTGTCTAAAGGCACTACAAGCTCAGGCAAAGCTTCTTATATTCTGGCCCTATTTCCCTTCCGTTTATCCAAAGCTTCCCAGCTGGGATCTAGTGTTGTTCCACTTAGCCTTATATTCTGGCCCTGTTTCCCTATGTGATTATGTTAGTCCTTTTGATCCGCGCTGTTACATTGCCCGGTGCCTGGCATTGATTTGTGTGTTTCCAAAAGCCACATGCTGAATTTACATGTTTGGTAAGCGTCCATCACCCAAATGTTCTTCTCGTTGGCCGCTTGCTTTGACACCCTGTTTATGTACGCCTCCTTCAATGAATTCAACAAGAATGTGCACAAGTAAGCTACTCAAATATCATTTAAATGTCTTATTTATTGTTAATATTTTCAGAGACGTGATTAAAATCACTACTACAGAAAATCGAATGACGATCGTTTACTTACAACACAGCTCAGGTAAAGCTTCTTATATTTTGGCCCTTTTTCCCTATGTTATTATGTTAGTCACTTTGATCCGCGCTGTTACATTGCCAGGAGTCTGGCATGGAATTGTGTATTTCCTAAAGCCACAATGGTCTCAGCTGCTGAATTCACATGTTTGGTATTCGGCCATCACCCAAATGTTCTTCTCGTTGGCCGCTTGCTTTGCCACCCTGGTTATGTACGCCTCCTTCAATGAATTCAACAAGAATGTGCACAAGTAAGCTACTATTAAAATCACTACTACAGAAAATCGAATGACGATCGTTTACTTACAACACAGCTCAGGTAAAGCTTCTTATATTTTGGCCCTTTTTCCCTATGTGATTATGTTAGTCACTTTGATCCGCGCTGTTACATTGCCAGGAGTCTGGCATGGAATTGTGTATTTCCTAAAGCCACAATGGTCTCAGCTGCTGAATTGACATGTTTGGTATTCGGCCATCACCCAAATGTTCTTCTCGTTGGCCGCTTGCTTTGGCACCCTGGTTATGTACGCCTCCTTCAATGAATTCAACAAGAATGTGCACAAGTAAGCCTTGCTCATGAGACCAATACCTTGGACATTTCGCGGGTGGTCAAGGGTAGAGCTGGTCTGGCATTCATTTCCTACCCGAAGCGATTGCCAAGTTCAAGTATCTGCCCCAACTAATCGCTGTGCTTAGCTGCTCAGCCTTTGAAAATGGATCGCATTGCGTATATACTATAAAGACTGTATAAGTCACTGATTAAATTTAATTGAAAAGCGCCGACTGTCTTAAGCAAAATAACAGCCCCCATAATGGTGACAAAAAAAAATCCCATGGATTAAATCATCAAAAGCACATTTAGGTCTTATCTTAAATACTACACTGGCATTGTAAGTCCCATTTTACTTGAACATTTCATATGACACTGCCCTTTCTTTAACTGATAATTTTAAATAATTATTCAATATTTTAGAATGTTTTGGGTACTCGTAGTCGCTAATATTGACGCATCTTGTACCAAATATTATCTAAAACCCCATTAGAACTGAGAACTTAGTCGGAAATCGCACGAACAGAAGCTGAATGCAATTTTTGGCCCACAGACCTTCCGTTTCATCCAAAGCTTCGCGTTAGTTGATAGTGCTGGAAAACACCGGGTACAGTGGTAAAAGTTATATTTATAGTAGGTTACGCCTTATCATTCAGTATACTTCAAAAGTCGAAGCAGTTCAGAACAAAGTATTTTTATACCTCTTACATCTTGAATCATAAAGGCCAAATTTTTTTTTTATATTTTTTCGTTTTGTTGATCCAAATATAATCGATTACATATTCAACTCTTTTTCTACAGCAAAATAGCATCATGTCGGTTCCAGTTCGTGGTAAGATTTGAATTTCGGTATTGAGGTATGGCTAATGGACCTCTGATTTCTTTGATAGGTAATAAGGCCTCAAAGCTGAGGTCCGAGGGAAAAGTTGAAAAGCCCGCACCCATTGCGGTGAATCATTTTACCGTGGTACTTGTAAATGCTAAACATTTTCCATAGGCTCTTTCTTCCACCCGAGGCAAAGCCTTTTTATCGTGGCTCCGAACCCACCAGTCGCGATACCAGTCCCAGTCGCATCCCGACCATGCGCAGACCCAGATCAATCCCGACCAAATGTATACCTATCCGCAGGCTGGCGGGTGACCCGAAGAGAAACACTTCCCCAGTTCGGAGTGGCCCGAGGCAGTAACCAGTGCCAGTGCGTGTTCCTTGCTTTTGCTTCTAGCCTCCGAGAATACAGTGGGCGATGATGAACGTAAACCTGAAGTGGACAAGGACTCTGTCAAGCGGACTAATGTTTGCCGCGCCCAAGGGCTAAGTCGACGACATAAGCTGGTGAGTAGCTGCAGACTCAATTCCCGATTTGAAAAATTTAATCTGTTTCCTGAGCCTCAGTATTCCAGCCGTCCTCTAGAAAGGAAAAATCGCATCGATTTGAACAAGGTGCGAGCCTTGGAGATGCAGCACAAGAAGCTGATTTGGTCGATCCCTTTTTCCGGCTCTGTGTGAATATCATGTAACTTTGAACTTGAGAAACTGACCTATATAAACTGAGCTATTTTTACAGGCATTTATTCTGGATGCACCTGAGCTTTTCTGCCTGCATTTCTTTCATATTGAGTAATTCAATTACTCTAATCCGCAAATATGGGTGATGCTGCAGAGTACCAAAAGCTTAGGCGTAGCATGGATGAAGCCCAAGGATCCAGAAAAGGACATTAGTTTATTTATGTACAGCGCCGAAGGAGAAGATATGAATGTTCCTAGATCAAATACATATTGAATTTGCCTAAACGATCCTGTAATTTAAAAAGATCACCATAAACTGCAAAGTGAAGTTCAAGTCTTCTTGCCAGCGGGATCAGTGGGGAAAGGGGGTGGAGTTCCTATTCTCCTGCATCGCTTTGTCCGTGGGTCTGGGCAATGTCTGGCGCTTTCCCTTCTGTGCTCTGGAGAACGTGGGAGGAGCTTTTCTGATACCATATGTGATAGTGCTCCTGTTGATCGGCAGGCCAGTATACTGCCTGAAGGTGATCATTCCAGTTTTCCAGTCGTGGTTGCATCAAGGCCTTCGATATGGTTTCTATTATGTTCTAAGTTCTGAAGGTTCGAATTGTACTTTCATTTAATTTAAATAAAAAAATTAATTATTAAAAATTAATTGATCATATTGAGATTGAATTTTGATAAAAATAAATCATAAAATTGTTTGAAAAAAATGTATGAAAGTGATAATTTGCAACTGGGGTTATATTTTGTTAAAAATGTTTAAAAACATAAATCTATTATGTATTTAAGTTCAAAAAATGATATAAATTACAAAATATTTAACTTAATGGTAAATTTTAATAAAACGCTGAAAAAATTTAAATTAAGATATGTTAGCCTTAAAAGAATTCCTAATTCAACAAAATTGGAAAAATTACTATGTTGATCATATTGAGATTTAATTTCAATAAAAAAAAGTTATAAAATCGTTAGGAAATAAATAAAAGAAAGTGATAAGAAAGTATAAGAAAGCAACATTTTTAAAGTTCTAATAATAAAGTTCAAAAATGATAATACTCACTATTTTCTTAACTCTAGGGAACATTTTTTTTAAACGCTGTATAAGAAAAGTATATTTTAATTTATGTTTAAAACAAAGAAAAGAAATTTTATATTCTTGACAACATTAAATTTATAATTAACTGGCGTATATGTTTAAAGCCATTGAAGCTATGATGATTTGCAGCTCAATTATTCGAGTTGATTTTAATAAAATTAAAAGCGTAGTTCTGAACTGTCAAACTATTAAATAGTGTAGTAGGCTCAAACACACACTTACACACATATATTATTATACCGATACTTACACAATTCAAATAATTATACAACACCAATATACGATACTAATGTTAAGTTATGTTAAACCTTGTTAAGTAACATGAACTGGAAGAGGATCTCTCTGAGAGGTCATTCTGAAACTTTGAATGTGAGCGAGTGGTACCATTAAGACGTGTTAGAATAAAGAGTTGATAAGCGCCTACCACAATAGTCAAAAAGAATTTCTAAAAAATATTACAAACCAAAAAAGTTAAATTAAAAACATTTTTTTTTTAAATATTTGTATTGTTTCTAAGGGATCTTTATGTTATAGTTGTACGGAAAAAGAATGCTTAGCGGCCATTCTGAGCATACAAAAATTTCGAGCATACTTAGAAGGACATACCTTTACGGTAATAACCGACCACGCTTCACTAAAGTGGCTGATGTCGTAATCCGATCTAAGTAGCCGCTTAGCGAGATGGGCACTCAAGCTACAAGGATATAGTTTTACCATTCAGCACAGAAAGGGTATTAGGAACGTAGTTCTCGATGTGTTATCGCGGACGTTTACCGGGAATTTATCTAGTTTAGAAATCGAAAACTCCATAGATCCATATCAAGAACTAAGAGCAAAGCTAATGCAAGCTGAAAAGCAGTTTCAGAGCTGCCACAAGAACTAATTTCGGTTGCTTTACAAAAAGATCACGATAGTCCGTTAGCCTCGCATTGTGGGATTAATAAGACACTAGAAAGGATTAGACGACACTATTTTTGGCCAAATTTAGTTAATTATGTTAAAGATTACGTCAACAATTGTGCAGTGTGCAAAACCACTAAGCTTGCAAATTATTTTCTTAGACCACCTCTGGCTAAAACAGATGAAACCCAGAGGTTGTTTCAGAAACTATATATTGACTACCTAGGCCCTTATCCTCGATCAAAATCAGGATACGTAGGAATTTTTGTGGTACTTGATCACTTTACAAAGTTTCCATTCCTAAGGCCAGTTAAAAACTTCACAGCCGAAGCTATTCTAAAATATCTAGAGGAAGATTTATTTCATTGCTTTGGAATACCTGAAGTTATCGTGTCCGACAACGGACTACAATTTAAATCCAAAAAAGTAAGGCATACAGCATGCTTATACCGCTGTTCATGCCCCTCAAGGTAAAGCGTCAGAGAGGGTTAACCGTAGCATTATCGCTGGAATCAAAGCTTATGTTCATCCGGATCAATCCAATTGGGATGTCAAACTTAGTAGCATATGCTGTTCACTTAGATCTAGTTGGCATTCAGCTTTTAACAACACACCTTATCGCCTAGTTTTCGGTCAGCATATGATTACAGAAGGATCTACATATAAACTACTAAGAGAACTGGATCTGTTAGAGGATCGGGCTATCAAATCAATCGAAATGATTCAGTCAATATGTTTAGGGGAGATGGAGTGAAAGCTATGAGGCAACAGCAACGTCGGAATGAAAAATTGTATAATATGAGAAGCCAAGAAGTGTCATTTACTGTTGGCCAAAAGGTGTACAGAAGAAATTTTCAACAAAGCAAGTTTGTGAAAGGTTTTAATGCCAATTAATTCTGTGATGCTAGCACAGCAGCTTACGGCGCGTGCTTATGTTTGCGGTCGGAGGCCAATGGCAACGCTGAAGCACATCTACTCTGCGCCAAGTCTAAAGTAGCTCCCTTAAAAGCTTTAACAATACCAAGATTAGAACTTTCAGCAGCGTGTTTATTGGCTGAGCTTATCGTAATCGTTAAGGAAACCATAGGTTTTGATTGAAGCTTTCACTGCTGGTCGGACTCGTCTATTGTGTTGCCTTGGATTCGGCAGCCTCCGAGGGTGTTCAAGGTATTTGTTTCTAATACAATCGCGGGAATCCAGGAAATGACGAAAGGAATGGCTTGGCATCATGTTTCAACAGACTTGAATCCGGCGGATGTGGTATCGCGCGGATGTACCCCCAAAGAATTGCTGGAGCACTCCCTTTGGGCAAGTGGACCTCCATTTCTACTGAAAGGAGCGTCGAACTGGCCCTCCCTATTAGATGCAGTAAAGAACCTTCCGGAACGGCGTTCCACGGCGCTAATTGGAACCGTTGGCACTGACATATCTATCAACTGCAAGTCTCTCAACTCATTCGACAAGTTGCAGCGTGTTTTCGCGTACATTTATCGATTCATTTCAAATTGCAGAGCCAAATCATTACCTTCAATCGTGTATCTTACCGATGACGAGATCAGCTTCGGAACCGTTCTGCTTCTAAGGAGCATTCAACAAGTTCACATAGCGGTGGAGTATGAGGTTCTTAGCCAAGGCAAGCCTTGTCCTCCGAAGAGAAAGTTGATTTCTCTGAGGCCAATACTTAGCTCTGAGGGTTTACTTCCTTTTTGGTGGAAGGCTTCAAAATGCGAGCTTGAACTACGAGGCTAAGCATCCGATATTATTACCCAGGGATCATCCGGTCTCCAGAGCGATTATCGTCTATTATCATGAGAAATACTTCCACGCAGGGCCACAGGCGTTGCTCGCTGCTTTACGGCAAAGGTATTGGCCACATGGAGGCCGAAAGTTCGTGGCTAGCGTCATCAACAAATGCGTCAGATGCTTTCGGATGAAGCCTGTGGCTTGGGAACACGTGATGGGTGCCTGCCAGCAGATCAAGTTCAGCCTAACCCAGCTTTTCACACCACAGGAGTGGACTATTGTGGACCGATCTATCACAAGTCAGAGGCCCGGAACAAAGCACCCCACAAGTGCTACGTCGCCGTCTTTGTCTGCTTTTCGACAAAGGCTGCGCACTTGGAAGTCGTCCAGGATCTCACAACTGATTCTTTCATTGCAGGTTTGAGAAGATTCTACTATTACTATTTGGAGTGATAATGCGACAAACTGTAAAATCGGCAAAATTTCACTTCAATTGATGAATTAAGAACTCTTGCATATGAAATTTCTGCCATTCTTAACTCCCGTCCGCTTTGTCCAATTTCAGAAAACGCTGAAAATTTTGAGGTGCTAAAGCCAGCGCATTTCCTCAAACGTTCCAGCTACACAAGGTTTCCTGAGCCTGACGTTACTCATCTTCGCGAAGGCCGGTTAAGCAGTTGGCAAACAATAACACAAATGCAGCAGCACTTCTGGAAAAGATGGAGCAGAGAGTATTTGTCCCTGTTGCAAGAACGAAGCAAATGGCGGACATCCAAATCGGTCGTGTTGTATTGCTTCAGGAGGACAACCTCCCACCGATGAAATGGCAGCTTGGGTGCATCCATGAAGTCATACCCGGAAAGGACGGCGTCGTCAGAGTAGCTGTGGTCCGGACAGCTACAGGTCTTACCAAAAGGGCCGTCACTAAACTAGCCGCTCTTCCCATCGAATCCCATTTGGTTTGATCCGTGCCTCTTCCAACGGGGGGAGTATGTTTAGAGCAGACCGACAGCAACTAGTCAAATGCTCATAGGTGTGCGCTGCAAACGCAGGGCTGTTATGCAGCTTTGTTCTTCGTTTTTCTTATCTCGCTACATTTGTCGCGTTATCTATTCAGCTGAGATACAGCGAAAACATGTACACAAATTTGAAGTCAAGCTTTTGGCAAGCTTTATACAAAATCTCTGCAACTCCGAGCAGAGCTAATAAAATTAAGAAATAATTTCAATTGAACCTATCGTGCGTTTAATTTATATTTCTAAACTAAAGGTTGGCATTTTGGTTTTTTTCCCCATAGACAGCCTGTATGATTCAGGATGTAAGAGGTACACAAAAGTAGCTACAACTAATGCATTCGGCCTTTAATTTTATTGGGGTTGAAAAGGGATTCAGTAATGCCATGGGTTTCACAGCAATGTTCAGTGTGCATGGTTCTGTATCCCAAGATTTCGGTCACCAAAAACACAGGTACTTTTCCCTTTACCTAAATAATAGCCTTTGTATACACATAGATAGGATAACGGAATTTCTAATTTTAACTAGAAACTATCCTGACGGCTGAGAGGCAGAGAAAGAGAGAAAGTCTCTCTTAGAAACATTTGACTAGCTCAACTAGATACTAAATTATTTTATAACATGTATATTAGTAATTTCAAGTCAGAGCGCCTTAAATTAAAAGACCGTAATTATATATTATATTTATTAATTATATATTTTAATTATATATTATAATAATATTATTCTTAAACAATTTAAACTGTCTAAATAAAATTTTAAAATATTTATTATTCATAAAAATTAACTGACGATTTTAAATTTTTATCATATTCTTACATAGTTAAAATTATTAAGAAAAAATGTTGTTTGTTATTAATCATATTTTTAAATCAACTCCAGCGCTCTACCGGTACAAATACAGCGCCTGCGCTACCGGATTAAATGTTATGTAATGTGAAACAAAAATTCTAGGCTGTTACTTAACATATTTTAAAATCAGCTCCTGATCTCAACAGAATCAAAAACAGTTTCAGCGGTTAACCTGTTCAAACGACTATTTTACAGTCCAGAATTTTACATTAGTTCACTTTTTCGCCGCCAGGGGCGAGTAAGGATATATGCAACCCGCCAAACAGCCAAAGCGCCATCTATGTCTCAGTATGCGCGGCTTAGCTCGTAAAGCGTCATCTAAGAGTCATTTATTTCGGGTTGCGTCTTGACTATATGGGGATCAATTTGACAGGATCCCTTTGAAAACTGTGCTTACATATATCCTTATATAAAATGTGGTGCATCCACATCCATTACAATATTCATTTCAATTTGTAAACATCATCATGAACACATCAGATATTTCCGTGATCTTCGTTGATGACATCACTGAGATGTTAGTTCACGATGTTGATGCAGCTGCCGATCTTGATATGAATATTCAGCGCGCATTTTATCCGGCCATTACATCAACACAAGAAATACCTGAGGACCTGCAAAACTTAGAATTGGATGAAAATCCTATCGGTATGAGCTCCCAGGAGTATTTGGTCTCCTAATTACGACGGAATGTGGAAGAAGAATCGTTCGCCTGGATGCTTACAGCCTTTGGACAACCAATAGAGGTGGAAACCATACCGGACTTCCCTGACGATGACAGCGTATTTGATGGAGTGGAAGATGCTGAGCCAAATCCTTATTTAGATTTACTTAATGATAGTTGGAATCAAGAACTTTGTAAACAATAAAAATAAATAAATAAATCATTAAAAAGTCAATATTAAAAAAATCTTTTTATTTATTTTAAATATCTTGGAATACTTCGAATTTAACATGTAGTTATGTTCGGTTCATTAGAATGTTCGTACGTAAATTTGATGTTTTCTTTAAGATGGAAGTTATGCTTCAGTAGTGTATGCATATACAAATTGTGTCGCAGCCAGAATTTTTTTATTTCAGGACAAAAACCACATTGATAATAACACGATTTCGATTTTGGATAGCTGAAGTTGTGTATTTTCAAGGTATGGTGTTTTAAACCATTACGAGTAGAAAAGGTTTTCGGGTAAACACACAACTCACAAATAAACGCTTCCATTCCGATTCTATAATGAACTGAGGAATATCAGATGAACATGACCTTTAAATATGATTATGAATTGAAATTTGAATATATGTGTTTATATACTTTTGTCCATAATATATATTTGAATATTGTATATATTTATATACTATTGTACAAAATATATATATATTTGTATATAGTATATATTTATATACTATTTTCGTTGTAAATAAGGTCTTCGAGAGTATAAAGGGCTACAGAATAATTTCTGTAAGTAAATTAGTACACATTCGGCATTTACCAGAAAATAATCAATTCCTACAATCCCACTTCAAAATGGTATGTGTTTAAATGTTTATATAATATAATATGATCTTCAGGACTTCATATCCACCCTAAATGAGTTAAGACCTCTGATTGGTTATACAAAAATTGAAAATCTATGTATTGGATTTGAATATAAAATCATTGGATGTAAACTAAAGAAAACACCATATGGAAATAAAATAGCTCTTTATTTAACAGACAAGGACAACGAGCATATAACCCAAGTTTTCCACTAAGACACCCTTTAAGAAATTAAAAGAGAATGGTATTTCTCATCTTGTATATAAGGGGAAAGATATGAACAAATACAGTCCTGCAAACATTGAATTTTTGTCTTTAAATAAATAAAGTATATAGTGAGAATTTCCTCATATAAACCCCAAAGATTCTCTTTTAAAAATCAGTCTGGTTCTCAATCTAAAGGATTGAAATCATATTAAAACCCAACAAAACAAAAATGCTGGCTAAACAAATTCAGTTGTTTTTGATTCAGTTCGAGGATATGATTTTCGAGGAGCACGTTACTAGACTGGATTATTTACGCATTACACTGGAGGATTTGGCTGAAAAAGAGTTAATTCACTCAAAATTTGGATTTCACTACAAGCTTTGTCCCTGGAGTGATGATGATGCAGAGGTTGGACCAGACACATGCCAATGTCATAGACTCCCTATATTACAAGACGAAGCCCTTAATATTATGTTTAAATATTATAAGTTGAATCAGAGACTGTATAGATCCGAAACAATAAATAATCTTAATTGATTTTAATTAAAAATTACTTGTCTTTTTATTTTTTAAAATATTTCTTAAACATTTGCAGAATTAACTTATCGTTATAAAAAAGTCATTTCGCTTAAAATTTTTTAGGAAGCAGTTCAATGATTTTTTTTTACATTTAAACAGACCGTATAGTATACAATAATGACCACAAATGTTTGAAAAATAGCCTTGAAGTTGTTGTTTATTAAACAAATATTTAACCGAATTTTTTCTTAAAAATGTAAGGAACTCTTTTTTTGGGGATATTGGCCATATGAATCAAAAAATTCTGCGGATCTATTACTTTTGAAATGGAATGCAATCCAATGAGTTCCTGGTTGGGTTGAAGTATCAGTGTTTGCAATAATTAGCGCTGGAAACTTTAAAATAGTTGTTGGTAGTTGATCTGATGGGAAAACTCCTTTAAATATAGATTTTGTATATGCATTCTTAGACAGTAAATTATGTATTTGTAATGTATTCATATTTAAAGAAGAACTCGGATATTTCGATTCTTATCAATATCTATCATTGAATCGTATTCACAATAAACTAAACAAGTCACTGCTTCAGCAAGTGGTACTGAAAATCGACCTTCAATCCTAATAGTTCCTTGAGATATTAAATTCGAGCAAACCGTTGAGTTTGAATGATCAGCAGTTAAGTCAAAGGCTAATATAAAACTATTTTTATCAAACATTTCCTTTGTAATTTGCAGTCCTCGATCGTAATGTTTTATTCCAGTTCCTCTAAATAGCATATTATACCTCTTGCACTTTGTGCGTTTTCAGCATTCGAGTAATCAAACTCTAAGGCTTGAGAAGGAACTTGAACTCCATTTACCAAAAGATTAAATCGTTGAATTTTAAAATGTTCGAAATCGAATGGATCCAAACTACGATTTCCTGAGTATGAACGGTTTTTTACCATACAAAATGCTAAAAAATTTGGTAGCTGACCGATAACTGCGTTATCTATTGATAAAGTATTGTTTCCTGGGTATATTGTAAAAGACTTTACTTCGACTTTGTTAAATGGGTATATAGCATTTTGGTTTGTAATACATGATGATGAGCTAATAGTATGCTGGGGTTGATAGTTATATGATTCATGAAAAGTTGAGCTTCTAATATCTTTAGATTTGATTCCGATTCATTTTCCATTAAATAAAATGCAGTTTTCTCAATATTGAAATTAATCCTTAAATCAACATTGTTTACGAGCAGTTTAGGTTGATTAAAAATATCTCCGTGAACTTTACCAAATAGTTCAACCTTATTACTATTTTTGAATATATTTTTTAGGGTATCATTTGTTGTGGGATAAACATATTGACCCGCAGTTATTCGTCCAAAATTTGGATAATAACCTTGAGCTGATAAGTGACTTTCAGAGGCATCACTACCGTAATTTAAAACTGTCTGCAAATATGCTCTATAATGGTAGTTATTATCACTCTGTGATACCAATATGTTATTTAAATAAACTGAAGAACTTCGAAAAATGGAATGTAGAATATTGTTTACTACACCCACGGTATTTCTTTCGATGGCACTGTTGTCATTTTTTCTTAATTGTACTACAAGTCGTATATAAACACTTGATAAATCTCTATATGTTTCACCGTTACCCAAACAAACAAATTCGATTGAAGAAGCACTATCTAATATTGCAATTGGATTGTATGATACTTCTTCAGTTCTTAAAATAGAGCTTTGTGTAGGGTGCGGAGCAAACAAATCCAATTCACTTTTCATACATTCAATATGGTTACTCATTGTGTCTTAGAGAATATATCGCTTATATTTAATTTTCTTGATAACTTGTTTCTTTTTTGCGGGGTTTTGGACGTTGAATGAAGTCTTTTTTTCCTTGCACTACGCTTTTTATTCCGTTTTCCGATACCATTTTGGAAGCGAGTCATTTTATCAATTGCTTTAATTGACAGATTTTGTAAAGCAATTTTACTTTGTTCTTGAACAATATTTCGTAATGGTTTTCTCCCGAGATCATTAATTACAGCTTTTCCAGTTTCAGTGGCTTGATCTTTTATAGCATTTAAACCTGAAAGAAAAAGTGGTTTTATGTAGTAAAAAAGACCGCTAAAAAAGTTCCCGATTCCTCGCCCTTGTTGAACTATTCGATGTGATATATAAAGACTTCCTATATTACTTAATAATCCTCCACCAGACTGATTTAAATAATATTGATGATAAGATTTCACCATGGTGACTATTTTTATTCAGAGTTACTTATAATCAAGGAAGTATTATTTATAGTATAAATCTTTTCCTTCTTCTAAAGTGAAGAGTAGTAAATATTGGGACTACCGATGTTTCAAACGGTACCTTATATCCATTTGAATCTGTAATTAAAATTGAGATCTCGTTTGGTGACCAGATGTCTAACGGGTAATATTCAATATTTTTGAACTGAATATTTTTTTCTTTTCCATTATAATGTAAAACACGAAGACAACGGGGTCTTTTACTCCCAACAATTCTCGGTTTGATTATATCGGTGTAAATAAAATTAATCCAAGTTCAGGTGTTTTTGATTCAATGGGTACATTAGTATATCTAAATGTTTCAGCATTTACTAAACTTATAAATTCTGCTTCGGGGTTTTCTATATCTTTAGAAGTATTTATTTCTTTATCTGATGCATGTTTGATATAATTATTTAGATAAATATCTGTAATTCCAACTTCCCAATCATCATTCATATCTTCAGGAATATTTACAATATTAGTAAATGCACATTTAACATTATCAGGAAATACATTTAGTGAATCATTACTGAGTAAGGTGATACAAAACTCATGTAAATAACCCATTTTTAGAATTAAATATGGCAATTATTGGTATGAAGTCCAATTAAGTTTGTTTTTTTCCTATTTGTACTGGATTTCTAGTTCTAACCGATCTACTTAATTTTTCACGTCCTATTACATATTTTAGATTTTGAAATGGAGATGTTCCCGCTTTAATTTTTTTAAATTTACTCTTAATTTGCGTTGTTTATCATTAAGCTTCACTTTTGTCACTGCCATCTTCTTGATATTTTCATTAGTATCTAAAAAGGAAGTTTCACTTATTTTTCGTTTGTTATCCAATAAAGTATTTTTTCTATTCGACTTAAAATCTTCATCTTCGCTTTCAGATGGTAAGTCAGGATATTCAACCTTTTTTGGAAGTGATTCATCAAATTTAAATTTAGTCCCCGAAGAACTAGGGTGTCTTTTGATCATTTTGTCCATGCCATGATTTATTTCGTTTTTTATTTTGGTAATAAGACAATTCTTGGCGAATTTTTATCCATTTATCGAAATTACTTATTCGCAGATCGTTTAAAATATTTTCGTTAACCAATTTCTGATAAGTGATGGGGTTCATTAAAATTACTTTGTTTAAATTATGTTTATTTTTAAACATGACTCAAAATTTTCCCAAAAATTCCAGAAAGCAATGAATTTATTAGAATTGGCAAGAAACCACCTTTTTGAAATAGAACTTTTCTCTTAGAATTTAAAGAACGCTTTGGACAGGATAAATATCGTAATACTTTTTTATACTTTTTGAGTGCAGTTAAATGGATTTTCGTAAGCTTATGATTTCCGTGTAATGTGTTTAATACGATCTCTACTAATGTTTTTACCAACTCACTATCACTATTACTTATAATTGCCTTACGTAGTTTATTGTTAGCCTTTTTGAGTACATACAATAAATGTTTGTTCGCTTTCAAGCGATCTAGGTTCTTTTTGTAAACCATTTTCATCTGAATAACACACTGTAAATTTTAAATTAAAAATGTCAGTTCTAAATCTTAAGAGATCGTTGATTCCTTGGGTGAGATCAATTAGTAAATATCCATGAGGTTGTTCTGTTACTTCTTTATATATTCTGAAAAGTTCTGACGGGTTTTCTGGATAAATTTGTCTGGCTAAACATTGAAATTGAAGTTTATCACGAGGATTTTTAAAAACAACTATGTATTTTGTGTTTAGTGAAATATCTCTGGTATGCGATGATTTATGAAATATATTTTGAGTTAAGACTACTACTGATAAATTTCTATGATGTGATCCTTTCGTAAACAGTTCACATACACTTTTATTAAATGCCCCCATCATCAAGTCATCCAATATTAAAAGAATAGGTTCCTTATTCTCATTGTCAATTATTTCGGGAACTCCTTTATGATATTCTACGTTATTAAAATTAGGTTTAGCACTCTCCTCTCCATAACACAAAATAATTCGATCTACTGAAACATTTAGCAAATCATTCTTTTTGTCTATTAGATTTTCGAGAAAGATTGTTTTTCCAGATCCTGAAGGTCCACAAATTAACATTGTGAAGGGATGTATAAATTGAGTGAACATTTTTATTTTCATAAAAATTATCCTTGAATTACAATATGTGTTTATTTAGATTTTTCTGATCACGTTTTTTTAGCGCAGTTCTTTTCGAAATGAGAATCAGATCCACAATAATTACAATAAATGAGTTGAGTATAACCCTTTTTGCGGGGGTCAATCCCAAACAGGCCCTTGAAGGAATCCATTGATAAAGACAGCCTCTTAGTTCAGTGATAATTTTATTACTGATGGTTAACCATATATTTTAGCATTACAATATACTTCATAGTTGGAATGTTCTAAGATTACAAAAAGCTTAAACAGATTATTTAATGAACATCGAAGTGGTAACTTTTTCTTGTGAATTTTACAATTGGTGAAAAATTCGGTAGTTGAGTTAAGCTTGTTCCAATATCAATATCAACAATTGTAGTTGATAAATACTTAGATAGAAATGTTTTTTAATTTCACTACGGACAATAACTGAACTATACTTATTTAGGGGAGTGAGTATTTCTTCTAAACAGGTATATGGTACATCTCCAGCTGACCAATCCAATCCATTAATATTCTGTCGATTTAAGTGTTGCTGTTTAATTGTTTCATTATCCAATTCCTTTACATTAAATGGTGGTTGGAAATAAAAAAAAATGAGGAATCACTGTTCCGGCTTGCATGAATGCAAGTTCCTTTACAAAAATTTGTTTGTTGTTTCCGAGTAAATATTGGAAATCAACTATTACGCTTGAACTTCGATCTACGGTGTTCATGGTGGGATGAGATTTTTTAATCAACTGAGTGTAGAACTGTCTGAACACTTCCCTTTATATAGCGGTCGGATTGATTCAAACTAACAGTTTTAAAATAGAGCTCAACCACTATGGACATGTGTCAAGTTAAAAGCAATAAAAACCCCGAAAGAATCAGGATCATGAAGTCATTTTCGGGTTCGAGTACTATGTAGTACAAAATTTAAAGTTGAAATGCGGGCTGTCAACATCACGAAAATTCGTACCAATGATCTGGATGCAACAAAGTAAAAATTATTTCGTTGGATTTGAAAAAGATCAATGGATGCAACTTCTTACATACAAGGAGTATATTCAACTAAAACTTGATCAATACGATTTCTTAATGCCCGTTACAATTATTGATCACCCAATCATGTCTACTATTAAATGTAACTTTAGATTTCGGAAATCTGATAAGCAGTATGTTATAGTAATAAACCAGTACGGTAACAAAATCAAAGTCTGCACAGGATGTAGTGGATGCAATGAAAACTATATTTAATACAGCTAAAATTACGCCAAAAAATATTCAATCAGATCAAGGAAAAGAATTTTTTAATTCTAAATTTGAAAATTTGATGAAACAAAAACAAATAAATCATTATCATACCTACACACATTTAAAGGCTTCTATATGTGAACGATTTAATAGAACATTAAAAAATAAAATGTGGAAAATGTTTAGTATGCAGGGAAAATATATATGGATACAGAAAATCAAAGATCTTGTGTATGAATATAATAATTCATTCCACAGAACAATAAAAATGAATCCTGTGGATGTATGCCCTAAAAATGAAGAATTCATATTAAAATCAGTTTATAATATGCCCAAGATATTTCCAAAACACAAATTTTCAGTGGGTGATTACGTTCGAATAAGTAAATATAAGGGTGTATTTATGAGAGGATAAGAACCCAATTTTACGGCTGAGGTATTCAAAATAATAAAAGTAAAGGCAACTTATCCTGTAACATATGTCTTGGAGGATTATAAGAGTGAACCTATTAATGGATCATTTTATGAACCGGAACTTCAACGAGTAAAAGACCCTAATGCATTTTTAGTAGAGAAAATTTTAAAGAAACGAAAGAATCAACTTAAAGTTAAGTGGTTTGGTTTTGATGAAAGCCACGCTTCATTGTGGTATTCTGGGTTTGGAAAATAAATTATACAAATATGCATAAATATATATATATTAGTGCAAATTCACTTAAAATTATTAATAATTGTTGAATTAATATATATAAAAAAAAATTATGTTAATTGACATTTCCTAGAATAGAGCAATGTTGTTCATTTTTCACAAACAAAAAAAAAAAGTATACGCTTATTGCGATACGAATTGCAGGGAAGGGAAGAGTGAAAAACGGCACTCGCGATGATTGACGGTAGCACTTCTAGCAGTGGTTTCTCGTGGTGGTTCCAATTACATATAAAAACGTTGGTCTTTTGCTTGTATTTAATTGTTCATTTATTATTGATGTGTGTTATTAATTGTTCAGACGAGTATTATAGTGCCGATATTGAAATAATTAGTAGTAAAGTAAATGTTATTTTCCTATACCTAAAAAATAGCCTTTGTATGCACATAGATAGGATGGGACATGGGTTTCACCGAAATGTTCAGTGTGCATGGTTCTGTATCCAGATCGGAAAAATAAATAAAAAAGAGCCATGTCCGTCTGTCCGTCCGTTTCTATGCAAACTAATCTCTAAGCCTTAAAGCTTTATATCAGTCATGCCATGGGTTTCACCGAAATGTTCAGTGTGCAAGGTTCTGTATCCCAAGATTTCGGTCACCAAAAACACCTGTACTTTTCCTATACCTAAAAAATAGCCTTTGTATTCACAGAGATAGGATAACGGAATTTCTAATTTTAACTGAGAGGCAGAGAAAGAGAGAAAGTCTCTCTTAGAAACATTTGACTAGCCCAACTAGATACTAAATTATTTGATAACATGTATATTAATAATTTCAAGTCAAGGCGCCTTAAATTAAAAGACCGTATTATATATATGTAAAGAGTAAATTAGGGCGCCAAATTACTTAAATTGGGAAATATATATATAATAAAACTGTTGAGAATGAATAAATTTTTAAGAATAATATTTATGAGGTAATTTATAAAAATAATATATGGATCTTACAGGACGTTAAATTTAATGTATGAGGATAAGATATATATCTAAATGTTTAGTTGCACATAGATCTAGGTATATACGCATATGTATAAATATATATAGATATACTTTTGCTTGAAAGTAAGTCGAACACAACTCACTTACCCCTTTTTATTTCCATCGACGAAAGCTCTCATTGTGGTATTCTGGGCTTGGAAAATTAATTATACACATATGCATAAATATATTTATATTAGTGCAAATTCACTTAACATTATTACTAAAGTGTTTTATTAATTTATATAAAAAAATTGTTAATTGTCAGTTCTTTGGCAATTGCGCGATGTTTGTCTTATTTCACAAACAGATGAAAAAAGTTATTCGCTTTATTTAGAGAGAGTGAAAACGGCACTCGCGACGGTTGACGGTAGCACTTCTAGCTGAGGTTTCTTCTGGTGGTTCCAATTACAAATAAAAACTCTGGTCTTTGGCATGCATTTAATTGTTTGTTTATTATTGATGGGTGTTGTTGATTGTTTTGCCGAAATTGAAATAATAATAATGAAGTAATTGTTATTTTTGAACGGGTTGATATGTTAGTGCTGGCTCCTTTCTGGCCAATTGGCGGTGGCAGCTATAATTTTCTCCAGCTCGTGTCCGTGGTCCCGACGACTCTGCACAGATCGCTTGTACATCCGGAGGAAGTTCAGAATCAACATAAGGATCAAGAGTCCAGTAATGAGGCAAAAAACATTGTAGACTTTGGTTATGCCCTCTTGTGGTCTACAATTCGACGTTGTTCACCACGTTTGCCGTGTTGTCGGATGCCTTCGAGGTTGTAGATCCCTTGATATATAAGTTATATTTCTATCGGGTTCTAAATTCTATCACTCGGATAGGTCCTCCGCGATTACTGTTTTTGCCAGTAGAGGGACTTAACGCGGGTTCCGTGGTCGTTTCTGTCTCGGCTCCCGATTCTCAATTATCTTGGACTATAACTGCCCGATTCGCAATTATCTTGGACTGTCTCTGCTCGATGGAGGTGGAGGCTCTTTTAAAACAGTGGTATTGCTTACGGGTCATCTAAGTGTTCCCACTTAGGTAAAGCATTTCCCCTTTTTCTGGCTTAATAGCCCACTTCTAGATTCTGCTAGGTTTCATTTTAATTGCTGCGTATACCTATTGCCTGCTGTATGTTCTCATGATTTGCTCACTCTGAACAATTCCGTTGCTGGTATTGGCCAATTTCGGCGTCTTCTGTCTCTGGTTATTGTATCTATTTCTTTCTTGTTTTATTTCTTTCTCGAGGGTCGTCGATGCTGATTCAGCATGGAATGCACTCGCAAAAAGCCTACGAGGAGCGATTGTAATTAGGTTGTTATTGCCCTATCGTGTGGCCTCAACCCATACCCTGGGATTTAGGAGTCTCACGCTCTATTGTCTGAGATATCCGGGCCATTGTATTTTTTTTTTTGTTTTTATTTATTTGATAAGATATGATATATATATATATAGAATAATGCAATTGTAAAGACAGTTCAATTTTGGGAATCTAACTATTAAGACATTACCAATAAAACTCCACTGTATATTAAAATAAAAATCTCTTTTTTTTTAATATATCGCAAAGTGAAAAATCTAATTGGCGCAGCCGGTAGGATACAAGTAATATCCTCGCGAGTGACTACCTAAAAGGGACTTCAAAAAAATCACTTTGTGAAAATAAATTTATTTGTATCCGCAAAACGAACTTACTTAAATATTGTGAAAATAAAACAACAACATTAGTCAAATCACGAATGAGGATTTCTAATGTCTAAATTCAGCGATAATAAATCTAATAACTGATATATTTCGTGTAAAAAAAAAATTTTATTAAACTTAAAAAAATGGAAATGCCATCAGCATCAGCCGCAGCCACAGCCGCAAAAGCAACACAACTTCTTACAGACGTGGCCATGAACCATTTTCTTCTGCAACTTAAGCAGATGACTAAATATAAAAATAATTTACGTAGATTTGTCGAAGAATTAGAAGAACAAACAAGTAGAATATGTTGTAAACTCAGCTTAGATAACAATCCATCAAACACGGTTTTAGTTTCAAGAACTTAAATGATACATTAGCTGAAGTGATTCGCGAAAAATTGCCAGTACAAACATATATTACGTTGAGCAAATTTGATATATCAACTCCTCTTAAATTAAAACAAGCTGCCCAAGCTGTAGGATTGTTTGTAGATAAACCTTTAAATAACCGCTCGTATACATCCCAAAACTCTAATGATGACGACGAATATACACACTTTAGATCAGCAAGAAAATTTAACCCAAATAATCAGTCAGATAATAGTCAAGGAGAAAGAATTCAAAATAATAATTACCAAATCGATATAACAACAATCAACAGAGACAAAACAAGTTCGACTCAAATAGGACTGGGGTAATAATAGCAGCTATAATAATAATTCTTCTGGCAATCAATATTATCCTAGATCTTTTCAAAATAATCAAGTACAAAATGCCCAGACTACTCAAAGTACTAATATTCCCCAAAAACGTGCCCGAACCTCAGACTCAGGTCAACAACGTAGAACTGAGCCAATGGACACAAATGAAAATTTTCAGACAACAGCCTCGGAAGAAACACCACCGCAATAAAAATTAAAATTGATAACAAACTATGCCTCTGTCTTATGGATACAGGCTCAAGCATAAATTTGATAACGAAAACTTTTTGAAATATCCAACTAAAAATATTTGACAAAAGTCCAAACGATAGGAGAATCTGTAACTTTAGAAAAATATATATTTAGCATCCCAAAATTATTTTCATCCAAGCAAACATTTTTTTTTTTAATTTTTCAAATCATTATGATGTTTTATAGGAAGAAAAATTCTAAAAGAAACCTCAGCCAAAATTGATTTCATGAGAAACACTATTATTCTAAATAATTACGAATTTCCAATGATAATATAACAGAGGAACGTAATCAAACCTTTTCCAGTATAACAAACGATGACGAATATATTTATGCCATGCAAACAGACTTAACAAATAATTATTTAAGAGACGATCACTTAAATAATGAAGAAAAAACTGAACTTCATTATTTAATGTCCAAGTATTTTGATATTCAGTATCACGAAGGTGACAATTGACTTTCACGAACGAAATCAAACACATAATAAAAACATGAAGAACCGATTTATAGGAGACCATATAGTTATCCGTACAACGAAACATGAAGAACCGATTTATAGGAGACCATATAGTTATCCGTACATTTACGACACAGAAGTAGAAAAACAAATTGAGGAAATGATAAATCAAGGTATTATCAGAAAATCAAAATCTCCTTATTGTAGTCCTATTGTAATGGTACCAAAGAAGAGGATGGCATCGGGCATTCCCGAATTTCATATGGCCATTGATTACAGAGGACTCAATGAAATAACCATAAATGACAAATTTCCTATTCCAAACATGGATGAAATATTAGATAAATTAGGTAAATGTCAATACTTTACAACATTAGACCTAGCTAAAGGATTCCATCAAATTGAAATAGACCCATTATCTATACAAAGAACTGCATTCTCCACCAAGAAAGGTCACTATGAGTATACTAGGATGCCATTTGGTCTAAAAAATGCCCCCGCGACATTTCAGCGTTGCATGAATAATATTTATACGACATAATAGGTACCCATTGTCTTGTGTTTTTGGACGATATTGTCATATTTCAACCTCTTTGCAAGAGCATATCCAATCTCTTAGAAAAGTATTCGAACGTCTTCGCAAATCAAATCTTAAACTGCAATTAGATAAATGTGAGTTTATGAAACGAGAAACTGAATTTTTAGGACACATAATTACAACTGAAGGAATCAAAGCAAATCCAAATAAGATTCAAGCTATTCAAGATTTTAAAATTCCAAACTCTCCGAAACAAATAAAATCGTTTTTAAACCTTTGCGGATTTTATCGCAAATTCATAAAAGACTTCGCAAAAATCGCAAAACCAATGACTCTTTGTTTAAATAAAGGACCCAAAATAAATGTTAAAGATCTTACTTATAACGAAGCATTTGAAAAATTAAAAACTCTAATAAGTAATGACCCAATTCTCACATATCCGGATTTCAAAAAAATTTTGATTTAACTACAGATGCAAGCAATTATGCATTAGGTGCTGTTTTATCACAAGAAGGTAAACCTATTTGTTTCGCCAGTAGAACTTTAAATGAACATGAGTTGAATTACGCAGCTATTGAAAAAGAATTACTAGCTATAGTATGGGCAACCAAATATTTCCGCCCTTATCTTTTTGGAAGAAGTTTTAAAATATGCTCAGACCATAAACCGCTTGTTTGGTTACATAATATAAAAGAACCTAATATGAAGTTACAACGTTGGAAAATTAAACTTAGAGAGTTTGTTTATGAAATAAAATACATTAAAGGAAAAGTGAATCACGTAGCAGATGCTTTATCAAAAATTACAAAAAAGGAAACTAAAGATAATAACTTTGAAGAAGTTTTTCAAAATGATGATGAATTACAAACTACTGCAGCAACAGTGCATAGTGCACAAGAAGATAATGGCAATTGCATACAGATCACTGAACGACCTATTAACGTTTTTAATCACCAACTGATATTTGAAAAAGGAAATAAAGACACTAACGAACTTACTCACTACTTTAACAAAACTATTAACAAAATAATTTACAGTGACATGACTGACCGTTTATCAAAAGATATAATTATAAATTCATATGTGGACACAATTTAGTTATGTTCATTAATAATGACGAAGACTTTGCTATCTATCAACGAGCCTATATGGATTTAATTAACCAAACACTGGTACAAAATTAATGAAACTTCAGTAATACTTCCCAAATTGTCCACATATGCAGACTTCCACGAAAAAATATTAGAAATACACGAAAAGACGATACACCAAGGCATTAAAAAGACGTATGACGATTTTAAAACTAAATATTATTTCCCAGACGCACAAAAACTTATTCAAAACATTATAAATAAATGCGAACCCTGTAATTTATGCAAAGCAGAGCACAGAAAAGTGCACTCCCTTTTGAAAAGACTCCTGAAACTCAAAATATTCGTGATAAATATGTTATTGACTATTATTTTATTGACCAACGTAAATTTTTGACATGTATTGACATTCATTCAAAATTCAGTTCCATTATAGAAACAAAAGCCACAGACTGGATTGAAAGTAAAAAAGCATTACTCAAAAATTTTTTGTATGATAGGTAAACCGAAAACTATTAAAATGGATCAAGATCCCGGCCTAGTATCGAAATCTTTACAAAATTGGCTACAGAAAGAAAATATTAATATTGACATCACTAGTAGTAAAAATGGTATAGCTGACATAGAAAGGGTTCATAAAACAATTAAAGAAAAACTTAGAATCATAAATACACTCTCAGATGCTGAAGACAAATTAATGAATATAGAAAAAGCAACGTATGTCTACAATCACGAAATAACCCATGATGCCACTGGTAAAACCTCTGCTCAAATCTTTCTTTATGGTATGGAACCGAGTAAAAATATGGAAAAACAAAAAGAACATAAAATAGATAAAATTAATCAAAATCGCGAGGAACATTAAGTGGATCTTAGATATACCAAAGTTGAAAAAGAAATTAACGTAAAGCGAAATTAGTAAACCCATTAAAAAAGACAGGAGCAATAGAACAGAAAGACGAAAAGCATTGGCAAGAAACTAATAGGGGTAAGTAAAAATAAGTAAATTTAAAAAAGCTTAAGCGCAAAATCTCTCTAATCATTACAGGGAATCTGACAATACTGACTCTGATCTTGAAAATTATCTTGATAATGACGTGGACGAATGTAACATCGACAACAGCTCAACAAATTAGTATTACACCTATCACTTCAAATAACGGTTATTTACTTCTGAACACAGGGATTGTAAAAATACCTTTAAGTTACGAACATCATATGATACAGATTAATCAAACAAAAATATTAGAAACATACCAGGAGTTTATGAAATACGAAAACAAGTTTAATTACGTACCAGATATTGCCTTAGCACTAAAACAACTAAAACATTAATTAATATTGTAGGAACTGCTTATAAATACTTATTTGGGACATTAACAGAAGACGATAAAAAAGAGCTAGAAGATAAATTAGAAAATTTACAAGATCAAGTAATTGAAAAAAAAATTTTAATGAAATAGTTACAGTAATAAATAAGCAATCCGAAGACATAAAAAGACTTATGAAAGATGAAGAAGAAATGGAGGCATTACACATTTTAGATATTCATTAAACATTTTCCTTGAGTATATTGAAGATTTACAAATGGGATTACAATTAACAAGAATAGGAATATTCAATCCTAAAATATTAAAACATGAAGAGTTGGATGATATAGACGAAGAAAAACTTTTATCAATCAAAACTTCAGCTTGGATAAGTAGCCAGACTAAAGACACTTTATTTTAGTTCATATACCAACTTCATTTAAGGAAACCCAAAAATATAGAATTATAAAATACCCAGATAATATAGGCCGACAAATTGACATAAATGATAATTTTGAATATTTTGTAACTGATAAAAACATTGTTTTTTATTTAGAAAATACACCAAGTTTAGACCAAAAATTTATAATCACTGATCAATGTATCACTCAAATTCTTACTAATCAACTAGCGAATTGTCAACACACGTTTATATCAGAAAATGAATCTATAAAATATATTGAACCGAACATCATTATAACTTATAATTTAAGCAAAACACAAGTTAAACAAGATCGTGAAATATTCAACAAAACGATAAAGGGAAACAACATAATACAATTAAGTCAATGCACTTTAGAAATAAGAAACATAAAATTTACTACTTCAAAAATTATAAACGAATATAAAATTATATTATCTAGCACGAATGTATTATTATATGAACCAATTCCATTGTTAAAAATTAAGAAATCAATTAGTTATCAAGAAAAGCAAGAAACAGTTTACAAGTGGATTGTATTCACAATTTTAATAATTATAGGTTTAACCATCACTATATACATCATATTTACCTATAGGCGCCTAGCCAACAAAAAAGAAATTTTTGTTAGATTCAACAAGGATGTTGAATGTTCTGAAGGAGGGGCGAGTGACGTATTACCAAATACTCCAGACATCAAGCCTAACACCCAGCCTGTATATCCCGAGATACCCATTACTTCATTTGTCAAACATAACACCCAACCTGTATATCCCGAGATACCCATTAATTCATTTGTCAAACATAACATTTCAGAGCCTACTATAGGAGTTATTCAAATTATCAGACACAAACATTTCCCGTTAGACATAAACATTTCCCACGCCTGTTATCAACAGTCCCCTCATTATAAACATTTCACACGCCCTTACTGACGACAGTGGACATAAATAAGAGGTAAACTTTTTAACAAAGGGTCCAGCATGAGAAACCATTCATCAGCATAAAAGCTTTGACCAATCCAATTTAATAAACAAAAGATGCAGCCTGACAACCCACCCATCAGGCCACCAATTCGACCAATCGAAATCTTCTGATCGAAGTCCACTTTCGCTGCTAGCGTCGCTGTCACCGATAAAAGCCATAGTTATAAGAATAATGCAATTGTAAAGACAGTTCAATTTTGGGAATCTAACTATTAAGACATTACCAATAAAACTCCAATGTATATTAAATAAAAATCGCTTTTTTTTTAATATATCGCAAAGTAAAAAATCTAATTTATATGATTTTTTTTTTTTTTTTTTTTTTTACATTGACAAACGCCGGGGTCGGCTCGTAGTCGTCTTCATCTTCGGTGTAGACACGGTAGTCTAGAGGCAGATTTTGCCTCCTCTGCCGCCGGCGAATTGCAAACTGGCTTTCCTCGCCGGATCCGCTCATTCTTCGCGTGGATGTATTCAAACATCGCTTTGAAGTGCGGAGTCTCTAGCCGTGCCTTGCGGTAGTCCTCCTCCCATATCCGCAGGTCCCGCTGTGTGGCGTCCCTCAGCCGTACTAGTTAGTTTAGGCGTATGTAGTCGGCCTTTATCCTTGCCATGGTGTTCTCAATTTCCCGCTGCGTTGCCTGCAGCGTATCTTCTAGGGCAGTATCAGCCCAGGCAAGTCTCTCCCGCTCGTCCACCGCTATGTCTCTGCGGTCCCGAGCGTCAGCTTCTGAGGGGAGGGGTCTTCCCTCAGCTTCACACCTTTCAAGATGCTTCTTCACGGCCTCCCTCGTGATTTCGATTTCATCTTCTCCTTCTTTTTTTTTTTCTGTTTGCCCCGGCAAAACGTTCTTTCCTCGCTCAGTAGTACAATTGCACTGATCGCTGTTGGTTTTCAACCAGTTTCAAACAGCGAAAAGGTATTTGATGAAAAATGTTTCTTTCAAGAAAGCTAACTACGGCTGTTGCGGTTGCTTTTCGCATTGCCTCTAGCCAGACGAATTTGGTGAAATGGTCCAGACACACAAAAATCACGGTGTTTCCGGATTTGGTCCGGAGATACGGTCCCATGAAATCAATGTAAAGTCAATGCCCTGAACGTTCAGTTATTTGTTGTTTTCCCATTAGCGGTCTGCTGGATTTGTTCGTTGTTTTGATTTTTTTTTTTTACATATGCATTTTATTTATTGAATCTTCTCTGAATTGAGACTTACAATAAGTATATAAAATCTTAAATTTAAAAGCTATATTTGACAGTCAAGTTGACTGACGCGGGATGTAAGGGGTCTAATAACTATTGCTGAGCTGGAAGGTCATTTCGTTGCAATCGAGCTGGTTTGGATGTGAAGTTAGCTTGGTGTGGTTGGACGCCTTTTGTTTTAAAATTTCATCTTTTACGGGTAGAATGCCAAGATCTCTGTGGATGTTGTCGTTCCAAACATACCAAGGTGCCCCAGTGATAGTTCTCAGTATTTTTTATTGTGCTCGCTGGATAATATCGATCTTACTGCTGCTCGCGTTTCCCCACAATTGGGAGCCGTAAGTCCAGAGTGGCTTAAGTGTTGAATTGTAGAGCAGAACCTTGAAGTCCAGGCAGAGGGGGGAGCGAGCGTTTATGAGCCAATGGAGGCTTTGGGATCATTATGATTACCGACTTTTTCCATTTTTTTGGGAAGTAGCCAAGTCGTGTAATCCCGTTAAATAGTTTACAAATTACTTCAACTGCACAGTTTGGGAGTTCAATTAGCATCTTAGGAGTTATTAGATCACCGCCTGGGGCCTTTTTTGTTTTTATCAGCGAGCAAGATGACTTTTGCAACTTCGTTTGTTTGGAACAGAATTGGCGCCGTCTCAGTTCCACCTCGAATTGACGGCGACGGTAGTGTGAATGAATTATTTGCAGATTTTGGCTGAAAAACATTTCGAAGGTGTAAAGCAAATGTACAGGCTCTGTCTTTGTCGCTTCTGGCCCAGCTGCCTGAAGAGTCTCATACGGGAATTACTGTTTCGGCGGCGCACTTATATTTGGGTGGGCCCTCCACAGGGGATGCTTGGTGCTAGTGGGTGAAAGTTTCTCAATGTACTGGCGTTTGTGCTTTTTCTTCTTCGTGCCTTAGAGCCCTGGTAAGTCTGCGACCAGCTTCCTTAAGACTATGATTGAGGATGGCGATCTGCTGGTTTGCCAAGCATGCCTAAAACGTCTTTTCTCCAAAAAAAGCTGTTCGATTTCAAGGTTAGTTTTGTGTTGGTGTGTGGGCCCATCTCTCCCTTGCGGTGTAGAGACTTTGGCTGCTGCCACGAGTACAGACTCCAGTGCATTGGCATAGCAGTCGATGTCCTCCTTGAAGTTGAGCTGTGGAGTTAGTTCGATGTGAGAACTTACGTACTTTTTGAATTTCAGCCAGTTGGTTCGATGCGACGTCAGCCTGCAAGGGTGCTCTATTAATTCCGGGTTTTGAAGAAAAGTTTTTAGCACTGGTGAGTGGTCGGATGATAGATCCAAAAGCGATTTTGCAGATATTAGATTGCGAGAAATAGTTTTTTGTGACAGCAAAATCAATTAAATCAGGTAGTTTTCTAGGATCTGTTGGCCAGTATGTAGGACTGCCTGGTGAAACGTAGTCCAGTTTGTTGCATGTTTTGATGAGTGCATTATATAGTTGCCTTCCTTTGGGGGTCACAAGGCGGGATCCCCAGTGTGTGTGCTTGGCGTTGTAATCACCTGCTGCTTTGAATCGCTCTCCAAGTGAATTGTAGAAGTCCATGAATTGGTCTTCTGAGACTGTAAAGCGGGGTGGGCAGTAGACAGCGGCAATGGCAAGGTTTGCCGGTGCCCAACTGTAATTTTATCGATGTAGCTTGCAGATAATTTTTTGCAAACCGTTGGTGAAAGTGGTGTTTGATACGGTCTCTTATTAAGATGCCGGTTCCGCCATGTGCTTTACCATCTGGATGATCGGTGCCGTAGAACGTGTATCCTCGTATTTGAAAGTTATATTGCTGGTGAGATGCGTTTCTGCCAGCAACATAACGTCGATGTGATTTTCGTTCAGAAATTGAGTTATTTCAGGTATATGCCGTGAAACACCTTTGGGGTTCCACAGAGTTATTCGGAGGCTAGGCATAATTTATTTGGACTGCTGAGCTGCAAGCATTTGTAACAAGATATTTGGTTTTGCATTAGAGTTTGCATGGGGGTTTTCATGAAGGACATAAATTCCATATAATTTTGTTGCAAAGTTATCATCATAGTTTCCATGTTACTTTGTGGCTGTCCCATGGCCTGCTGTATGCTATCAGTTTTCGGCTCTATGTGAGCTGTGCCTGATCTTAGAGCACTGGCGTAGGAAATGCTGTTGGTGGTAATTAAAGGGCCAAATGATGACCTGGCTGCTTTTGCGAAGAAAACTTTGGGTGTCATTTGTGATTTCATGTAAATGTTCTGGCGTGCCGTTGTCGCTCTTTGCATCCGACTTTTCATCTCATTGTAGACTGGACAGCCTCTGTAGTTTGCTGTGTGGTTTCCCTGGCAGTTTACACACTTTTTAGTGAGAGAGTCTCCCTTGTTGGCAGGGCAGGGTTCGGAGCCGTGGCAGTTTCCACAAGCTAAACAAACTGACCTGAGGGTGCAGTAAGCCCTGTTGTGTCCGTATTCCTGTTCCGCTTGTGCGGCTCTTCTACTGTGGTCCTACGGTGCAGAAGGTACTTCAAGTTGTAGATCGGGTGCACTGCGTTTTTTTCTGCTGTCTGGCTCCAGCTCGACCTTGAAAAGTGGTTGCGGCTTCTTGTTTTTGTTCATAATGTTTATAACATTTTTTTTCTTTTAAAGCCTCTATAACTTCAGAGGGGGTCACATCGGGTTCTATTCCCTTGAGGACAACTTGTAAGCCCTTGCAACTTTTCAGCTGGTACGTGTAGTAATTCTTTTTGGTACTTCGACACTGCTCGGAAATCATCTTCGGTTTTGGTTTGAAGTTTGGTTTCGCTTATATTCCCTTTCATAAGCGGAATAACATGAAAGTTATCCTTCCCGACAAGCTCAACTATTATATTGACTAGGACGTTGGAGATCTTCTCCCGAATAAAGATAGGTGGGGGCTTAAGTTTCTTTGGGGCTAATTCTTCGAACTCGGTTTCAGGCTCCGCCAGAATGGAAAATCTATTTCATTTAATGGCCGAGATTTTCAGGGCCTTGTTGGTACGGTACGGTACGGTTGTTTTGCTGACTCTGCAAATTTCACAATTCCTAACAGTTCTTTGTACATCCACCGTCATTGCGGCTAAGGTAGAAGCCCTTGCAGTCCTAGTAGGCGGTATTGTAAACGTTACCGAAGTAATTTAATAATAAAAAAACAATAATCAACCTTGATAGTGGCACACGCCTGCCACACTTTTTTTTGGTTAAATCAGAAAAATATAAAAATTCAAAATAATTGAGGTAAATCTTTAAATTACCAATTCGAATGACGACGATAAAGACACTTGAGCCAAGACGCGACTCAAAAAGACTGGACAAATATATGTTCTTGATTGTTTTTGCATACAACCGCAGTTTCATTTGACAATTATATTATGAAAAAAATACAGAAATTTTTAAATCGGGTTCGCTGGCATTGGAAGTTGTTTATGGGCCAAGAAACCGTTCGAAATTAAGACCCCAAATAGTAATAAAAAAAGGTCCCCAAATAAGTGAATTTTATGATAGGATTCAACTGGTCTCCACCGGAGCCACCTAGATCCATTCAGGTCCTTCTGAACTCTTCCCAGGACTACAGCCTCCACCGGAGTGCTGATTCCCCGTAGAAGAAACTGGCCGAAACCCCCTCCCGGCCCGTCGTCGGAAACAGGTAGACTTGCTCACAGACAGACGAATAGAGCTTTATTTCAGACAGACGAAAGAAATTAACTCCCTGTTTCCTCTCTCTCTGGACTCGAACCTCTCGAGCGACCTGGCCTAGTACAAGCGGTTAGCGTCGGCCAGAGAGATAGATTCAGTCCTCCCGCCCTTGTATTGGTGGAATCCGTACAGACTCGAACCTTTCAAGCGACCTGGTTCTTGCCTGGTTCAAACGGATAGCGTCGGTTTGTACGGATCTGGTCTGTTCGCCCCCTCCCCCCTCTTGTTCAATCGATTTCCTCTGGACTCGAACCTCTCGAGCGACCTGGCTCTTGCCTGGTTCAAGCGGATAGCGTCGGCCAGAGAAATCCCAAAAAAATTAAGTTGGTTCCCTAAAAACGCTATGTCGGCTATAATATTATATAAGGACTATAAAATTTTCAAAAAACATTAAAAATTAAAAACGCATTAAATTTCTCTATTAATAAAACAAAGACAAATGATTTTACTAGATATTGAAAAGAGTCTGAGACAAGGTTCCGAATGCGAGGCCTCTCAATTCAGACTGCCGCTGAAGTTGGGGACTTTATATGTGGAAAAAAATTAAATTAAATATACCTGCGAAGAGGAATTTTAGGTGGGGAAACAAACTATTTTTGATCTTTGTTCCGAAAAATTTAAAATTATGTCTGACAAGTTATTTTTCAGATATGCCCTAAATCCGGTATTCCGATTTTGAAGTCTTAACCTTTAATACGTAAAACAAAAAATCTTCAGATGTTAAAAGTCCTAGTTCTAAGAATGCGAAGAATCCTTCGTTGGGCACCAATTCTGTTACGTCGGTGTATTAGTGCCCAGTCCAAAAATCTTGGGCCGAGGGAGTTGCGTCCTGGGTAGGCACGCTGGGTGCCGGCTCAGCTCGCCGGATTGGGTGGGTTCTTTGGAAACCAGTCCCTCCCCTACATAACGAGAATAAATTTATCATGCCTTAAGAAAATAATAGAGATCGTTCAGTTCGTTTTGTCATTTGTCGTGGCTGCCCACAAGCTTCTCAAGTAGCTAGTTCGAGCGCTTGACCGAATTTCGATCGGCAGCGTGTGGCTATTTTACCCTGCCCCTTCATACCTGCAGTATGCCGATGGATCGCCGCCACTGCAATGCGATCCCCTGTTGTCAATGTCGTCAGTCGAAAGTTACGTCATTGTTCTTGACCCGAGTTTTTCCATTTGCGCCAGCTCCCCTTTTATTAACGTTTATCAAGACATTATTGAACTCTGCTTCATGTTATAACATATTGGAAAGATTTTTCATTTAAAAGGTGCGCATTTAATTGAAAAATAAAAGAGTTAATTAGGGTGCTAAATTACTTAAATTGGGAAAAAGTCTACGCGGTGTATATAATATTTGTATTAATGTATAATAAAACTGTTGAGAATGAATAACTTTTTAAGAATAAAATATTTGAGCTAATTTATAAAAATAATAATATGGATCTTACAGGATTTTAAATTTAATGTATGAGGATAAGATATAAATCTAAATGTTTAAGTTGCACATAGATCTAGGTATATACGCATATGTGTAAATATATATAGATATACTTTTGCTTGAAAGTAAGTCGAACACAACTCACTTACCCCTTTTTATTTCCATCGACGAGAGCTCTCATTGTGGTATTCTGGGCTTGGAAAATTAATTATACACATATGCATAAATATATTTATATTAGTGCAAATTCACTTAACATTATTACTAAAGTGTTTGATTAATTTATATAAAAAAATTGTTAATTGTCAGTTCTTTGGCAATTGCGCGATGTTTGTCTTATTTCACAAACAGATGAAAAAAGTTATTCGCTTTATTTTAGAGTGAAAACGGCACTCGCGACGGTTGACGGTAGCACTTCTAGCTGAGGTTTCTTCTGGTGGTTCCAATTACAAATAAAAACTTTGGTCTTTGGCTTGCATTTAATAGTTTGTTTATTATTGATGGGTGTTGTTGATTGTTTTGCCGAAATTGAAATAATAATAATGAAGTAATTGTTGATATGTTAGTGCTGGCTCCTTTCTGGCCAATTAACGGTGGCAGCTGTAATTTTCTCCAGCTCGTGTCCGTGGTCCCGACGACTCTGCACAGATCGCTTGTACATCCGGAGGAAGATCAGAAACAAAATAAGGATTGTGGGGGCCAGAATTTATAGGAAAATTAATTTCAATGAATTTAGCGAAATGTATTTTGCCCTTCAAATTCGTATATTCCTCGAGTCACAAGTAGTGTATATCGCTGACATGATCGAAAAGCGCTTTCTCTTTCTCTCAGAGCAGTTGCTTGCGTAGGCAAAGAATAAGCGAAAGAAGTTTAGAAAAATTCCTTTGAAGTTTGGCAACGTTTCGTTAAGCAATCAGACGAGCGTCAGCTAGTCTCATCATTGTCTCGTGTTGACGGAGTCGCATAGAGACCGAGCCAGCAAATATATCTGGCTTGAAAACTTCTGCAACTAGCCCGCCGAACGGATACGACTTCTGACCGCAGCATGCCAAGTGCTGGGTGGTGATTATCAACATCAACAACCGCTGCGCACAGCACGCCACGCGATTGTATTTCGAGTTCTTAAGGAATAGTCGACCAGAACCAACCGTTACTTTATACCTCGTTTTCAGCATTTTTTCGTTAAACTCGTTTCAAAAGCTGATAGTCTATGCTAGGAAATGCAGAGTATTGGAGAGACTTCTATCTCTGACCAGTGTAGGAAACGTCACTTGAGAGGCAAGAATACAAAACAATTTTTGATTTAATTGATTTAATTTGACAAGTGATCAAGATATAATTAGGAGTATTTTATGTAACAAGCAAGCAGTTGTAAAAACAAACACGGACCAGAGTAAGTCAATATTGTTGTAGCTAATTTTAAGAAATTTGTCGAAATTGTCTGTACCTCACAGTAATCTCGATTTATCACTCGCGGTGGACGCTGAGATTACATCCTGTACAATTTGTACACAACCATTGATCGCGAACGATTTAACAGCAGTGTATCAGAGATTATGTGCTTGAGTCGAATGGATGCCCAGTTTGCAATCGTGAGTGCACGGTGCAACAATTATCTTTTTCAAACAACAACCTGTTAGCAGAATTGTCAGCTGCTGATAGAAGGACATGAGAAGTTAATGCGGCAAACAATATTTTAACGGCCGGCAAAAACGCAGGTATAGGTAGACCAGGCGGTAGAAGAGGTAGAAATGCAGTACATCAGAGAGGTACAGCAATTCGTGATGGAATGACACTAGGTTCTAGGAAGCCGAAAGAAACTGATCTCCGCAATTTTTTTGAACTCTGACAATCGACTTTATGAACTTATGCATTTACGCATAAACACTTTAGCTAGTCTTAGAGAAGAAATCAGGACTCACGAGCAGTTTTGCAAGCAAGTTACAGCTCAACCAGCGAAGAGTAGTCTTCAGCAACGCTCGTTTGTCTCTCAGATAGAAAAAGATTTTAGCGTTAGCGAATCGGCTGAAATAGCAGCCGACCAGTCGGATGCGCAGTTTCTGGAAAAAGGTTCTAGGAAGCCGAAAGAAACTGATCTCCGCAATTTTTTTGAACTCTGACAATCGACTTTATACTGATATAAGCATAGCTAATCATCAATATGTAGCTTTATTGGACTCAGGTGCGTCCATAAGTTGTATAGGTGGTACAGCAGCTAAAGAATTAGGACAACATCCAAAAGTGAGTAAGTGTTCAGGCAGAATTCGAACGGCAAACGACGCCGAATTTTCAGTTACAGGAAAACTAATAGTTGAAATCAGTTATCGCGAGCTTAGTAGAGTTCTTTATAATCCCAGACCTCAAACAAGATGTTTATCTTGGGATTGATTTTTGGCGTGACTTAGGTTTACTCAACAAAATAGTCGATGACAAACAAGCCGTCTTTGAGTTAGACGTAGGCCGAGAAGACGACGTTTTGGATATGCCAAACGTGCATTTACTGTCAGCAGGACAAAAAGAAAAACTAGATGCAGTTATAACTAAGTTACCTTCTTACGAAAAGGATGGTCTTGGTAGAACTCATTTAATGGAGCATGTTATCGATGTAGCTGACGCGAAACCAGTTAAGCAACGCCACTGGCCAATCTCGCCAGCCAAAGAGAATCTGATGTTTTCTGAATTAGAAAATATGTTAGCGTTAGGCGTGATTCAAGAATATAAAAGTCCATGGAGCAGTAACTGTATTCTCGTCAAGAAAGGAACAAAAGTTCGCTTATGTCTCGATTCGAGAGAGGTGAATAAGTTTACTGTAAAAGACGCTTATGTACTACCTCATATAGACGGGATTCTAAGTCGACTACCTCCTGCACGCTTCATCACTGGTCTCGATATGAATCACGCTTTCTGGCAAATACCACTTGAGGAGAAGTCCAGACAATATACAGCTTTTACTATACCGAATAGGCCTCTGTACCAGTACAGTACAGTAATGCAGCTCAAACCTTGTGTAGACTAATGGATGTAGTTATACCTGCTAAGTTGCGTACTAGAGTGTTCGTATACTTGGACGACCTTTTGATTTTGTCAGATGATTTCGGGTCGCATATGGAACTCTTAGAAGAAGTCGCTTCGTACCTTCGCAGCGCAAATCGAAGTCGAAGTTCTGTATGACTGAAATTAAGTATCTAGGTTTTGTCATAGGACATGGTGAACTGAAAGTTGACCCAGGCAAAGTAAGCGCGATTGAACAATTCCCAATACCAACCACCGTCAAACAGCTACGTAGATTTCTAGGTTTAGCGGGCTGGTACAGGCGTTTTGTGGATAACTATGCCACGATAGCCGTTCCTTTGACAGACCTGTTGATGAAAAACAAAGTTATTACTTGGTCTAACGAAGCAGATGAGGCGTTTACTCAGCTAAAAGCCAAATTAATTTCATCTCCAGTTTTAAGAACACCGGATTTCAAGAAGCCATTTATATTACTTTGTGATGCGAGCTTATACGGTCTAGGTTGCGTTTTAGCTCAAGAAAACGAAGATGGAGTCGAATTGCCTATAGCATATATGTCGGAAAAGCTAACGAAGCCGCAGCGAAATTACTCAGTCAGTGAGTTTTAGTCAGAACAGTATAGTTAACTAAGGATACAAATTCAAAGTAACCAATCACGCCTTCCCGATCTCAGGGTCGTGGATGATTTTGTGTATAAAAAGATCGAACCAGCCAAGGGAAAGTTGTTGCAAGATGACGATTGGGAAACTCTGGGTTCCCATTAACCTTGTAGGCGAAGTTTTAGCCCGAGCACATAACGCACCCGATGCTGCACATATCGGCATGAGCAATATGATCGATAAGATCAGACGGTATCTATTCTGGCCAGGAATGGTAACGCAAATACGCAATTATGTGTCAGAATGTTCCGTTTGCAAGTCAACAAAGAGCCCAAACCGACTTCTTAGACCGCCCATGGGCAGACCAGTAAATTCTGATCGACCTTTTCAGAAGCTCTATATGGATCTTCCATATCCGAGGTCCAAGAAAGGAAATATAGGTCTACAAATAGTCCTTGATCATAATACAAAGTTTCATTTTATATTTTAGAGCATTTCTTAATCGATTTGGTGTAAAACACGTTTGTACAGCTATCTATTCGCCACAAGCCAACGCGAGTGAGCGGATAAATAGATCCGTTTTAGCAGCAATTAGAGCGTAAGTAGGCGCTGACCATACGAGTTGGGATTCAAACATCGACGCGATAAGCGCTTCGTTAAGATCGAACGTACATAGGAGTACAGGATTTTCTGCGTATTTTCTTAGTTTTGGACAGAATATGATAATCAACGGGCGGGACTATGAGTTGCTTAGGAATTGACCGACGATGTGGCATTAAAATCTGCCGACATGTTGTAAATAACGCGCCAACAGGCTAAAAAGAAATCTCAGAATCTCATTCAGCAAATGCTAAGGTATATAATTTAAGGAGTCGATCGGTACATCTGAAAGTTGGAGACACTGTATCCGCTCGCAGTTTCGCTCAAAGCAATGCTGGGAAAAAGTTCAATGGCAAGTTAGCCCCTGTTTTCATAAAAGCATCCGTTACAAAGAAGATCAGCCCGACTTATTATGAGTTAGAGAATGAAGCCAAGAAATCATTAGGCGTATATCATTTAAAAGACATAAGGACGTGATATATTCGAGAGATAATTCACAGTGCCCTTTTTCAGTGAACCCCTCGGAGAGATGTTACTCTGGCTGAGTTAACTGTGGTTGTGGGGGCCAGAATTTACAGGAACATAAATATTTCAATGAATTTAGCGAAATATATTTTGCCCTTCAAATTCGTATGTTCCTCGCCTCACAAGTAGTGTATATCGCTGACATGATCGAATAGCGCTCTCTCTTTTTCTCAGAACAGTTGCGTGCGTAGGCAGAGAATAAGCGAAAGAAGTTTAAAAAAATTCCATTGAAGTTTGGCAGCGATACGTTAAACAGGGAGACGATAGACAGCTAGTCGCATCGCTCTCGTGTTTTGACGGAGTCGCATAGCGCCGTCTCTCTCGCGCGTCAGCGAAAGCGCGTAGGAGCCAGAAACGAGAACAAAAACCTGGAAGGATTCCGTTATTTGAAGTTTCGCAACCTCGCTTAGTGCAGACAACAGCGCTTGCCAGAATTTTTGTTTACTTCATTTCAAATCGTAAAACAGTACACACGTCTAAGCTACGAGCGCATTTTTGAAAGTGAATAAAAATTTTAACGCCACGTGAAAAGTGTTTTATACCGGCGAGACAGCCAATATTGAAATATAGTGCTACACATTTGAAAAAACAAAAACTACAGAAGGTAATTGTGAATACGATAGACAGGCCAGAATGTGATAGTGTTATTTTGTTGCATCAGACCAATATCGTCGTGTTAGTAAAAGCTGGCCAGGAAGTACCGAGCTTGCTACAATCGCGCTCGATTACTGGTCGGCGGACAGTTTGAGGATCAGCATTGTGAGGCAGCGTTAAATTCTTGTGTCCACATCGCTCGGTTACGTCACCGGAACACCGCACGCCACGTGCGGCTGGATTATATACATCTCTTCCTCATTAAAGACGCCCAAAAGGAGACCGAGCCAGCAAATATATCTGGCTTGAAAACTTTTGCAACTAGCCCGCCGAACGGATACGTCTTCTGACCGAAGCATGCCAAGTGTTGCGTGGTGATTATCAACATTACATATGTGTGGCCAAGATTAACAGCCGTCTACAAGCTATACACTGCGCTGAGACTTCTGCGCACAGCACGCCAGGGGCGGCCATCATGATCTAAGATCACCCCAATCTCATAGAAGGCGTTGAGGCAGTCATCTGACTGCAGCTTCATAACCTCACCAGCACGCGCCACGCGCGGCATGAATAAAGTATAACTGACGAAACCCAGGATTTAGCAAGTTGCCCAAGGAAGATCTTTACTTCGAGCAATTCTGGACTAAGGATTACTGGAAGATGTTGTAAATTTAAAAATGTGACGAGCAGTCGAGTTTTTCTTTTCTTTTGTAAATATAGTTTAGATTTTTATACCCTTGCAGAGGGTATTATAATTTCAGTCAGAAGTGAAGGAGACATCTCTGACCCTATAAAGTATATATATTCTTGATCAGGATCACTAGCTGAGTCGATCTAGCCCGTCTGTCCGTCCGTTTCTATGCAAACTAGTCTCTCAGTTTTAAAGCTATCTGCATGAAACTTTCCCAAAAGTTGTTTTTCTATTGCAGGTAGTATATAAGTCGGAACGAGCCGAATCGGACGACTATAGCATATAGCTCCCATAGGAACAATCGAAAAAAAAAAAAAAAAAAAATTATAACTTTGCTGTTTTTTAATTTTTTTTTTATTTCTTCGACATATAGTAATGGTTAAATATTTCAGAACTATGGTTCAAATTTCATCAAAATCGGACCACTATATCTTATAGCTCCCATAGGAACAATCGGAAAAAAAATACAAAAAAATTATAACTTTGCCGTATTTCAATTTTTCTATTAGTTTGTCGACATATAGTAATGGTTAAATATTTGTAATTACAGTTTAAATTTCATCAAAATCGGACGACTATATCATATAGCTCCTATATGAACAATCGGAAATAAATAGAAAAAAAATTATAAAATTATAACATTAACATATAGGAATGGTTAAATATTTCAGAATTACCGTATAAATTTCATCAAAATCGGACGACTATATCATATAGCTCCCATAGAAATAATATAAATATATAAAATAACTATCTAATAACTGAGCTGCAAATCATCATAGCTTCAATATTTTTAAACAAACACGCAAGTAAATCATGATTTTAATGTTTTCAAAAATTTAATTCTAGCAATAGCTGCAAGGGTATATGAACTTCGGCTTGCCGAAGTTTGCTTCCTTTCTTGTTTTTCGCTAAATTTTTCGGCTTTACATCACCAAAGTGGCCCGTCAAAACCTCTTGTCTTGAGCCCAATCGTCAAACCCTCGTATCTCGCCGCGCCGCTTAACTGCCAATGAGTTGGGAGTATAGAGAAGTAAAACAGGAAATTGTTAGCGACGATAGCGAAGATAGCGAAGAAGTAGGATTTCGCCCCGAAGTTAGGGACACAGTTCAACCAGAAATGAACGCAGAAATGATCCAAGCGCTTGTCGCAAATGCGGTCAGCGCCGCTCTGAACGAACAGGAAGGGCGTTTAAGAAGCGTTTTCGCCACAGAATTAGAAGCGGTTAGAACACAGGTTAGCGCGCTGTCAGTGCAAGCGCCGCAGGAGGTCCATAAAAGAGTAGTACCAGACCCTGCAGTAAGATGCGATGTCAAGTTAGACATAGTAAAGTCTCTGCCGACGTTCAGTGGAAGCCTGCTCTTCCATGTCGCGCACTACCACACGATGCTACAAATAGAAGACAACATCGTGGCGGAGTGTAGTGACGGAATCCTGGCAGTCTCCGATTGCACTTCCACCAACTTGGCCACATTTTGGTAAAAAGCGCCCCACGACTCCTGCGCCAGGCAATTATATGCAGGTGGGGCGGTTACATGCCGGACTCGGCCCAGCAATCTGGAACCCCTTACAATTGTGGACGACGGGCAATAATAGTTAATGAGAAACTGACGAGGATCACCATCGATGACGGTCCCACAGCAACCATCATTGGGACCCACCTCATCACCTTTGAGAGAAAGACGGTGATCAACGACTCCGTATATTTTAACCTCAACAACTCAGTGAATATGAGCCCGGGTATTGCGGCCTCCCCCTTAATTAACATCACAGGACACGATCACATACTGAGTCTGCCATTGCTACAGCGGATGAATGAGCATAGCCTGCGTTTAATGCAGGAGCTCCGGGATGACGTGTCGGATGGAGGTTCCCCGAGGATTTGGTTCGCCGCAGGAGTTGCCGTCAGCCTCACGCTATGCGGCTTAGTCCTGCTCCAACATAACTGCAGGCGCAAACGATAGGCAGCCCAGCTACAAAAAATCCATCGACGAATTGGCTGTCGCCGAGGACGGCGTCTACTTTAAGGGGTGAGTAGTTAACAACCAACTCCCAGCTTAGGCTGAGCAGGCCAGTTCTTATTCCTGTATTAATATTAATCATTTATCATGTTTATCATTCTCTAGTATTAATCACTTTTTATTATTATTATTATTATTATTACACTTCTCCCTCATGCATGGTCCACCCTAAATTGGGTCCACCTTGTTGGCCCTAGAGCTGAGCCAGCACATTGTGCCATTCCTAGCCGTGGCTCCTTTTCAAAATGTGCACGGTCAGCGGTCTGCCACGGGCATCCGGCTATGCATGAGCTTTTGTTCAATCTTAAGTTTAGTTTTAATTTGGATTTGAAATAAAGAGCACTAGCTCGGTCATAAAACTCCGGCCTTATCCGTTAAATTGATTCTGATTACTGAATTTGGTTATCGTGCCTTAAGGGCCGTGACACCCGAGATAAGTATCTCCCACCATACCTTCGGAAGAAGTAAGGAGTCGAAGCGACCACCCGACTCCACAGTGGCTGACAACTTTGGTGGTCACCAATACTCAACCAGCGACAGTGTCCAGCCCCCCACGGATATAATACTCTACCCCTTCCACGGAGGAGCCGCTAGCCGGCACGGACACTTAAATAATTTATATATAATTAAATATTCGTACTATAAGTTTTACATAAAAAAAACTTTATTTAATTTTATTTATCAATTAGTACAATTATTATTATTTGGAAGAACACGTCGTAATTGTTTTAGGTCTCAAACTGAAATCGCTTCTTAACTTAAACTCCTTTGACGATTATATCTCGGTTTTGAGCTTTAGAGCTTTCTAAGAGTGGAGTTGGCGTTAATTGAGTGAGTTTTTTGTTGATTTGATTGTTTTTTGTTGATTGATAATGCACCAGCCACTCAATCCGATTGTTAAGTCTAGAATCCTGGGGTTTTGCTCGCATGGTAATTTTCCATTGGGATCCGAAATTGTGGGAACAAACTGATAACGTAATTTGATTCGTTCTGGATGTTTAGTCTAAGGCTTGGGTACATTTGCAATTAGATATCGGCTGATTCGTTCTGGATGTTTAGTCTAAGGTTTGGGTAAATTTGCAATTAGATATCGGCTGATTCGGGTACTAAGGGTGTATGTGTGTGTAGGCGTGTGGACATGTGCATAAGAGTTATATGGGATTATGGATATGTCACTCCCCCATTCTTTGAATTTGGCCTGTCCTCAGGAGGGAAGGGTTGGGTATAACATTACAT
This sequence comes from Drosophila gunungcola, assembly GCF_025200985.1. Classification (NCBI taxonomy): domain Eukaryota; kingdom Metazoa; phylum Arthropoda; class Insecta; order Diptera; family Drosophilidae; genus Drosophila; species Drosophila gunungcola. Next base: position 44,311 of record NW_026453359.1, read on the forward strand.
TTTCTTCTATCTTAACTGAGTTTGGTAGATCGTTTACAGTTTCTGTACTTTTTGGTGTTTCTTCCTTTGGTTTTACATATTTACAATTAATTTTCTTGGTAATAGATACAATAATATGCTTATGATTGTAATTACAAAAAAAGTTGCTGTTATTATTTGAAATACATTATTATATTTTGTATGTGCTTTTTAATTGTACTGAACAATTAAGAATTTTAATAAAATTATTACCAAATATAGAAATTTCTTTATTAATGCAATTTTGATTTAAAAATGTTTTAGGGATATTCCATGTCAATAAAAAATTAGAAAATTTTTATGTGTTTTGGTATATTTACAGCTTGTGGATTCTTGTTTGATTATTCCATTTATACATTCATCGAATACTACTTTTCCTGTTTCTTTATTAAATACTTTTCTTCATGAAGGTAAAACTTATCGAACATATTTTCTGTTAGAATGGTATTATTATCATCTGGATACGGAATTATTTCAAAAATTGGTGATTTTATGATTTCTGTAGGAATGTGGAAAATTATCAAAATTTCATTTGTGTCTGTTTTTAACCAAGTGGCAGTTTAATTTTCAACAATTTCTCAGAACTTATTCTTGTTAAATCATCATGTTTTAGTAATTTTGGATTAAATATACAAAGTCTCGTCAACTGCATTCCCAACTCAATATCCTCTATGTATTCCAGGAGAGTTCTGTTTTGAATGGTAATGGGAAACTAGAGCTATATCTCGTCTCTTTTCTACGTTTTTACGTATATAGCATTATTCATTAATTTATAGAAATTTTTTTCAAATTAATTTTTACCTTATTTCTATGTTTTGTATTTAAATCTATATAGAATTTTAACCAACAAGATTGTCTAAATTTTAGTATTCTGTGAATTTTGTGAATTTTTGTTCAAAAGTTTAAATTCTGATATAGGAAGAGGTTGACTCATAGCCCATCTATACAAATTATTAGCATCTATGTAAGCTAAAAAGTTAATAGGCTTGTTACTATCAAAATCTTTCATGTACTTATTATTAGCACACGAAATTCTTTGGGTGCATTGAGTCAATCCCCCTCGTATAGATCTTTTAACACAATAGTTAATTCGGTTCGCGTGAACTTTACCATAGCATCCCAGGAAACTGATGGAGCTTTTACGTAATTAACTGGGTCAAGCTTATATATTTGTAGGCATATTATTCTAAAATTCTCAAAAACATCTGCTAAAATCATAACATCACTTTCTAAATACAATTTTAAATATTCCCTAATACTCTTACAATTAAACGTTGACCAAACCTTTTGAGCAAATTGGTAAGCCTCAAAAGAACAAGGTTGGTCAGTTAGTAAATTATAAAATTATTCAATTGGCGGGAACTCTATTTTTTCTATTTTTTTGCAACTATCTAAAAGTCATATGGGAATTTTTGTCTCATTTGATTAAATTTCTCCCCTTGAAATTAAGTTTTTAAAAATTAAGAATTAGATTCATCCATGTAGCTAGCTAGTTTTTCTAGATTATAATTTAAAAACCAGTTGGAATGTATGAATTGAATTTTGTAATAGTATTTTTCATCAAATCTGATGGTTTGGGTTAAAGCAATATATAATTCCTTATTACAAGGAATCGGCATTAAATTATTTCCTAATTCCTAAATAAATAAATGGATGTCATACCTAGAAAGGTTATGAAAAACTACGGGGAAAAACGCTTCAGTTAACTTATAATTTCTGCGTCATCCCGTATCGGTAACTCACAGGCACAGCAATTATCGTTGTCGAAGGAGATTGGTTCGCATTCATCTTGGGGACTTGCTGTTTGAGTGGTCCAAAATTTGTGGTACAAACTCTTGGTAGTATCCTTGAGAGCCTGTCAAAACTTTTTAATGCAATCATCTTCTTTAAAAAGAAAATATATTTGTTAATATTAAATCACTTTAGATTGTAATATTGTTTTTACCTTCATAGATCCATTGTCTATTAAGATTTGGGTTATATTTATGTACCACATAAAATGATTCAGCGCAAGCAATATGTTCTTGAGATGTCGTTGTCTATGAAATTGATGGATCATATTGTGTTTTTTAAAATTTTTTAATACCGCTTTAATGTCTTCATATATAACTACCGGAGGTGAGTTTTTTATACAAATTTTTAAATTTTGTTATGGTATTCGGTTTTGGTTGTTCCGCAGCCACTTTACCGCATTCCGTTCATGCGTTGAATTTGTTGACATTATAAACTGTAAACAGTTTTCACAAAATTAGGTAGGGTTCTAGATTTTTATATAGGCATAATGCATCAAATTGTTGTTTGAAATTGCCAGCAAATTGATATGGAATGGTCTCCCCTTAAAATCGGTTCTTACTACGGGTCCAACAATTTGTGTTCCTTTAGAATCGAGTTCGTAGACGTTAACACTAAAGTTGGGGTTCAATTTTTCAAATTTTTTGATCCCTTTTTTCGTAATAGGAAACTCTATTCCTGAAAAATTAAGTTTCACTTGTTTGTACTTTATTTTTTCTTGTGAAATGTTAACATTTATATATTTTATGGGGAATTGTAATTGTTCTCTAGAAAACCTCCGTTGTCTGGGGCTAGAAAATGTTTCCAAAGAATGACTTTTATAAGCTATAGAAGCTAGTAAACTCCACTTAAAACAATAATTATAATTGTGTCTAACATTAATTAAAGCGTTCTTAGCCTTAATAGTAGGAGTTTGCTGGAATATATCCTCTTACAGGAATGTGCTCCAATTTTATTATTGTAATGTCAAAATATTTAAATGCTTTTATTGCCCATCCATAATCTCTTTCCTGGAACTCACTACTAGCATTTGATAAATATTCGATACCTTCATCAATTCTAGTATGTAAGTTATTAACATCATATACAGATATGTAGGCCGTTCCAAAATGGTCAGAGGTTTCAATACACTCTCCCTCCTCTGTGTATTTTACATATAGTCCATATACTTGTAACTGAATTTTATTGATGTGTATTCCTCTAGCCATCTAGTAAGAATTTGTTAAATATTATTTTGACATTGATTATAGAATTCTTTTATATCAATAAAATTGGATGTGCTGGTGGATTGAACCCTATAGGATTTGATTGGGAATTCTGTGTCCGACGCCAGATGAATTATTTCACCATCTGTTGCTCTTCTGGCAATTGCATTCTTATGCTTTTCCGATTTTAAATGTTTGATTTTTCCGGTTTGGGGGTACATTTCTCCACATAGGTCGCAGATAATTTCGATTTGAGACTTAATCCTTTTTGGATTACTCTCAAGAGCAGAATTTGCACCATTTCTACTTCGCTTAATTCCAGCACTCGAAGTAGATGGATGCTGGTCAATAATATAATATTCGTTGATATCTATCTTTTTGTGTTTTTAGCATGGGCTTGCATTAGCGCATTGAAAGCATTTTTTGGTCCGAGACACCTTTTATAATGGTCACTAAATTTTTCACAATCTACATGAATTGAACATAAATCACAACTAATCTCAAAATACGCTTATGCCATCGCAGTTAAATCAAAGTCTGCACAAATGTAGTGGAAGCAATGAAAACTATATTTAAAACAGCTAAAACTACTCCAAAAATATTTAATCAGATCAACGAAAAGAATTTTTAAATTCTTCATTTGGAAATTTGATGAAAGAAAAAAAATAAATTATTATCATACCTACACACGAATTTAATAGAACGATTTAATAGAACATAAAAAAAAATGTGGAAAATGTTTAGTATGCAGGGAAAATATATATGGATACACAAATCAATTCGGAATGAAAAACGCCCCAGTTACCTTCCAAAGGGTAATGGATAATGTACTAGGCGAATTAATAGGAGACATCTGCTTAGTCTATCTTGGACGTAAACTTTGTACTTCAGAGATTACGCCAAGCAAATCTAAAAATTCAAATACCAAGTCGAATTTTTTGAGAAAAGAAATCGATTTTTTGGGACACGTAATAACACAGGATGGTATCAAACCAAACCCAGACAAAATAGCAGCGGAGAAACATTTCCCTTGCCCAAAAACTACTAAACAAATAAAATCCTTTTTAGGATTATTGGGTTATTACAGGAAGTTTATAAAAGACTTTGCTAGAATAACGAAACGCATTTCTCGCCAGCTTAAGGGTGGCAAATCCGTCATTATAGATGCAGAATTTATAGAGGCGTTTGAAATTTGCAAAACTCTTCTAACAAACAACCCGATCTTGCAACACCCAAACTTCCAAAAACCATTTTCTCTCACCACGGACGCAAGTAACTTCGCCATTGGTTCCGTTCTCTCCCAGGGCCCTGACGGGTCCGACAGATTAATTTGTTTCGCGAGTAGAACCTTGAATGAAGCGGAAACCCAGTATTCAACTATAGAGAAAGAAATGTTAGCAATAATCTGGGCAGTTAAGTACTTTCGCCCATATTTGTATTGCAAAAAATTCAAAATCATTACAGATCACAAGCCCTTAGTATGGTTACAAAACTTTAAGGGCCAAAACCCGAAGCTCCTTCGTTGGAAACTAACCCTCTCTGAGTACGAATACGATATTGTCTACAAAAAAGGCTCACAAGAATTGAGCCAAACATACTTGCCAACGACGGCGACCGTACCGTTTCACCTAGTATCCCATTAGCCCAAAAGGCATTTAACACATTCAACACACAAGTTATATTCGAAATCGGCCAGACCCCCTCATTTGTAACGAGCAATCCATATAAAAATAAAACACGGACACGTATAACGGAACCATCTTATACATTAGAAGGAATCACAGATATTTTAAAACCAATTTTAACACCAAACAAGACCTTGGCAGTTCACTCACCCGCAGACTCCGGTTTGTATAAGATTTACAGATGTCTCATTCTTTTACACGAGCCTATCGACCCGAACGAAATTAACTGCCTAATTAAAACTCATCATTCTAACAACAATCATAGAGGGGTGGAAGAGATGTACCAGCATCTAAAAAGGGAAATTTACATACCCCAACTAAAATCTCTAATCTCACAAGTAATCCGGGATTGCGAAACCTGCCTTATACTTAAGTACGATAGGTGTCCACAAAAACCACCATTTGTATTACCAGAAATACCGAACAGGCCCCTAGAAATATTACACACGGACATATATACTATCAATAATAATTATAACTTAACAATTATTGATAAATTCTTCAAATTCGCTCAAGCCTACCAGTTAACCAACAGAAACTCAATTCTTGTTATCAAAGCCTTTAAAACCTTCTTTTGCCAGTTTGGAATACCCAAAAAAATAATACTTGACCAGGGGGCCGAGTTCTCTGGTGCTATTTTAAATGACTTCTTGGCACAATACGAAGTAGATCTTCATATTACTTCCTTTCAACAGTCCAGTAGTAACTCTGTAGTAGAACTCTAATCTAACAGAGATCTATAGAATCATTTTGAGTAAAAGAAAAGAATTAAAATTAACCATTGAACACGATGAGATACTTTCCGAAACCATAATAACCTACAACAATGCGATCCCCTCTAGTACAAATTTAACTCCATTCGAACTTTTTAGTGGCCGCACTCACATTTTTGAAAAAAAAAAGTCAAATTCGACAATGAACATGAACGAATTCCAAACTGAACTATACCCGACCTTAAAGAAACCCATGGCGGACGCAACGAAAAGACGAATAGATCGCTTAAACGAGAACAGGACTTACCGGTTGGAACTTCTATTTTTCGCAAGGAATATAGGAGAAATAAAATCACGCCTCGTTTTAGTAAGCACAAGGTTTTACTGGATAGCGGAGTAACATTACATACAATAAGGAAACAAAAACTACACAAGCAAAAAGTTAGGAGAGCTGTAATACAGACAAATGACACATAAGCATACTTGCGATACTTGGTTGATTATACTCCCAATGTAATTTTAAAGATTGACCTTGGGAACAACTCGTTAGCGAAATATTGGATAAAGATCAACCCTTTTTAAAAATCAACATGGGTACAGCGAGAGTGGTAAAATCATTTAAAATATTTAAACATGTAATTCATCTGAACAATTATGAAGAATCGGCACCTAAAATACAGGAGGTGATAGGAAACTTACCTGACGAACAGGGTTTTGAAGATTTGAAACTCACCTTACATCAAAAATTATCTCAAGTTCAACAAAGACTAAATTCCAGGGAATATGGACGCCTATGACGAGGCAAAAATAAACAAAGACTTAGAGGCCTTACGCAGTAATTCCGAAACAAACCTTATTTTCCAAAATGAAACACGTATAAGATTTGAGGAAATAACTAACCACATTAACAGGGAGCAAGAGCTTATAGGCAATTTTGTAAATTCATACCAGAATAAAATCTTTAAACAAATAGATGAGGAACAGAAAAACATTGAACTTATCCAATATATAGACAGGATTAATTTCAACATTGATTTACTTTACAATCTCTTAAATAATATAGCGGAAAGCCTACTATTTGCCAAATTAAAAATAGTCCCGAAATACTTATTAAATTCTATGGAAATGGAAAAAATAAAAACTTTACTAGCAGATCAGAAAGTAGAAGTTCAGTTGGAACACGAATTTTATAATGTGCTTTCATTAGAATCCACTACTATTAATACTACTATGAGTGTTTACTCATATTTAACATTAAAGTTCCAATTCTGTCCCAACAATCTTACAATTTATACCGTCTCATAGCATTATCACTTAACAAAACAATGTATGTAAACGTACCGAATGTTATTATTAAGAATGATGTAGAAATTAAGATTATTGATACACCTTGTATAAAAGTGGGTAGTACACATGTTTGCGAAACTCCTTCGAATAACATAATAAGAATGCCTCTACAATTGATGGTGATCCTCAATGTGGAGAACTTGAACATCACCTCCAACTGCATCTCCAGTAAGATCTTCAGCGGCTCTATGCTCATAAAATACTATAACTGTTCTATCTCCGCCAACGGGACCAAATACGTCGAGGCCGCCACTACAATAATTGACGACATCGAAATTAACCTCCCTCACAACAATTCCCGAGGTCGAACCCTTAAACTTTCAAGTACTACATCTGAGCAACCTGGAAAATGGATTGGCAGTTTCCAACATAGAAGAACGTGCCACTACTCACCTACTCGTGGCATCGTCAATCCTGATTACAACTGTGGATTGGACCTTTAAAAAGAAGGAGATAATTTTTTCCCCTACCCCTGCGGACCCCATTGTCACTCCCGCCATACCTTCATTAGGGCCATCGTTCCAAGCTAAGGGGGGAGGAGTTACCGCTGATGTCTTCCCGATGACATCACCTCCACCCAAACCCCCTCGTGCATTGTCCCACTAACGGCGATGCCGTTCAACCCGGACATAGGATCGCCAACGCAGCGGTTTCTGGATGCCGGATCGTGTAAACAACTGGGTCTCGGGCATCCGGCCGAAACCGCTGACCTAGGAGATTTCGCAAACTCAACATATGTACCCCACCCGCAAACGAAGCTCTCGATTGTACTTGAAACCAAAATAAAAGGCAGTCTTAGAGCGACACTTGAAAGCATAAGTCTTTTATTCAGAAGCCTTCTCAAAACTCCACCAGGATCTTCCCGAAGCCTCCTAAACTCCACCAGCGACACTTGAAAGCATAAGTCTTTAATTCAGAAGCCTTCTCAAAACTCCACCAGGATCTTCCCGAAGCCTCCTAAACTCCACCAGCACAGTCTACACCAGCCAGATCCGGCCACAGACGATAATTCCTGCGCTACCGGATTAAATGTTATGCAATGTAAAACAAAAATTCTAGGCTGTTACTTAACATTTTTTAAAATCAGCTCCTGATCTCAACAGAGTCAAAAACAGCTCCAGCGGTTAAACTGTTCAAACGACTATTTAACATTCCAGAAGTTTGTATTAGTTCACTTTTTTTCCAAAAGGGGGCGACAATGAGAGTATGGATATATGCAACCCGCCAAACAGCCAAAGCGCCAGCTATGTCTCAGTATGCGCGGCTTAGCTCGTAAAGCGTCATCTAGATACTAAATTATTTTGATAACATGTATATAAATTATTTCAAATCAAGGCGCCTTAAATTAAAAGACCGTAAATATATATTATATTTCTTAATTATATATTATAATTATATAAATAATAATAAAATTAAAGGCCGAATGCATTAATTTTAGCTACTTAAAGCTGTAGGTGTATTAATTCGTGGAACTACTGATTGTAAACCCATTTAATTAATAGTATAAGATCTCGACAAGATCTCTACCGCCATATACTCTATAGGATATTTGGGTTGAAGCCACCCAAGTAAACAGAACGCATCTACATACACACGACTGAATAGTTGTGTGTATGTAGATGCGTTCTGTTTACTTGGGTGGCTTCAACCCAAATAAACAGAACGCATCTACATAGACACAACTATTCAGTCGCCATCACAATTGTTTGAGAACCATGTACTTCTAGATATTTTCCACCCTCACACACGCACCCACAATCCTATATGTTTATTGAATGTATACAACTCTCCCCTACCCTATTCCCCAACAGATATAGTTTAAAAAGAGGTTCGTTCAATTATATCAACTAGTTAAAAATTGTTCTTTGGATCTAAGGAACGAATAGACATCGTCGGTTTCTTAAGTTGTGCTTAAAAACTCTATTTTCGTTTTTAATTTTTGTGCGTTTAATAACAAAGTATAAACAAAAATACAAAGCAATGGCTTCAGTTTTGTTATTTGTAATAACAAATTAATCTGTCGGATTTCGAAGTTCATTACGAGGAGTGCTCAAAACCTCGTAATGCTATGGCAACAAAAAATAAGATTAGTTGTGATTTATGTTCAATTGATGTAGATTGTGAAAAATTTAGTGAGCATTATAAAAGGTGTCTCGGACCAAAAAATGCTTTCAATGCGCTAATGCAAGCCCGTGCTAAAAACACAAAAAGATAGATATCAACGAATATTATATTATTGACCAGCAACCATCTACTTCGGTGCTGGAATTAAGCGAAGTAGAAATGGTGCAAATTCTGCTCTTGAGAGTAACCCAAAAAGGATTAAGTCTCAAATCGAAATTATCTGCGACCTATGTGGAGAAAGGTACCCCCAAACCGGAAAAATCAAACATATAAAATCGGAAAAGCTAAGAATGCAATTGCTAGAAGAGCAACAGATGGTGAAATAATTCATCTGGCGTCGGACACAGAATTCCCAATCAAATCCTATCGGGTTCAATCCACCAGCACATCTAATTTTATTGATATAAAATAATTCTATAATCAATGTCAAAATAATATTTAACAAATTCTTACTAGATGGCTAGAGGAATACATATCAATAAAATTCAGTTTACAAGTATATGGACTATATGTAAAATACACAGAAGAGGGAGAGTGTATTGAACCCTCTAAACATTTTGGAACGGCCTACATATCTGTATATGATGTTAATTACTTACCTACTAGAATTGATGAAGGTATCGATTATTTATCAAATGCTAGTAGTGAGTTCCAGGAAAGAGATTATGGATGGGCAATAAAAGCATTTAAATATTTTGACATTACAATAATAAAATTTGAGCACATTCCTGTAAGAGGATATATTCCAGCAAACTCCTACTATTAAGGATAAGAACGCTTTAATTAATGTTAAACACAATTATAATTATTGTTTTAAGTGGAGTTTACTAGCTTCTATAGATTATAAAAGTCATTCTTTGGAAACATTTTCTAGCCCCAGACAACGGAGGTTTGCTAGAGAACAATTACAATTCCCCATAAAATATATAAATGTTAACATTTCACAAGAAAAAATAAAGTACAAACAAGTGAAACTTAATTTTTCAGGAATAGAGTTTCCTATTACGAAAAAAGGGATAAAAATATTTGAAAAATTGAACCCCAACTTTAGTGTTAACGTCTACGAACTCGATTCTAAAGGAACACAAATTGTTGGACCCTTAGTAAGAACCGATTTTAAGGGGAGACGATTCCATATCAATTTGCTGGCAATTTCAAACAACAATTTGATGCATTATGCCTATATAACCTGTATGAGAACTCTATGCTACTCACAGCATTCAAATCTAGAACCCTACCTAATTTTGTGAAAACTGTTTACAGTTTATAACGTCAACAAATTCAACGCATGAACGGAATGCGGTAAAGTGGCTGCGGAATAACCAAAACCGAATACCATAACAAAATTTAAAAATTTGTATAAAAAACTCACCTCCGGTAGTTATATATGAAGACATTAAAGCGGTATTAAAAAATTTTAAAAAACACAATATGATCCATCAATTTCATAGGCAACGACATCTCAAGAACATATTGCTTGCGCTGAATCATTTTATGTGGTACATAAATATAACCCAAATCTTAATAGACAATGGATCTATGAAGGTAAAAACAATATTACAATCTAAAGTGATTTAATATTAACAAATATATTTCTTTTGTAAGAAGATGATTGCATTAAAAAGTTTTTGACAGGCTCTCAAGGATACTACCAAGAGTTTGTACCACAAATATTGGACCACTCAAACAGCAAGTCCCAAGATGAATGCGAACCGATCTCCTTCGACAACGATAATTGCTGTACCTGTGAGTTACCGATACGGGATGACGCAGAAATGTTCTAGGATCAAGTAGATTATAAGTTAACTGAAGCGTTTTTCCCCGTAGTTTTTCATAACCTTTCTAGGTATGACATCCATTTATTTATTTAGGAATTAGGAAATAATTTAATGCCGATTCCTTGTAATAAGGAATTATATATTGCTTTAACCCAAACCATCAGATTTGGTGAAAAATACTATTACAAAATTCAATTCATACATTCCAACTGGTTTTTAAATTCTAATCTAGAAAAACTAGCTAGCTACATGGATAATCTTATTCTTAATTTTTAAAAACTAAATTTCAAGGGGAGAAATTTAATCAAATGAGACAAAAATTCCCATATGACTTTTAGATAGTTGCGAAAAAATGGAAGAAAAAGAGTTCCCGCCAATTGAATAATTTTATAATTTACTAACTGACAATCCTTGTTCTTTTGAGGCTTACCAATTTGCTCAAAAGGTTTGGTCAACATTTAATTGTAAGAGTATTAGGGAATATTTAAAATTGTATTTAGAAAGTGATGTTATGATTTGCAGATGTTTTTGAGAATTTTAGAATAATATGCCTACAAATATATAAGCTTGACCCAGTTAATTACGTAACAGCTCCATCAGTTTCCTGGGATGCTATGTTAAAGTTCACGCGAACCGAATTAACTTTAATAAGCAATCCTGATATGTATAATTGTATTAAAAGATCTATACGAGGGGGATTGACTCAATGCACCCAAAGAATTTCGTGTGCTAATAATAAGTACATGAAAGATTTTGATAGTAACAAGCCTATTAACTTTTTAGCTTACATAGATGCTAATAATTTGTATAGATGGGCTATGAGTCAACCTCTTCCTATATCAGAATTTAAACTTTTGAACAAAAATTCACAAAATTCACAGAATACTAAAATTTAGACAATCTTGTTGGTTAAAATTCTATATAGATTTAAATACAAAACATAGAAAATTAGCTAAAAATTAATTTGAAAAAAATTTATATAAATTAATGAATAATGCTATATACGGAAAAACTTTGGAAAATATGAAAATGCAGGTCAAATAATGAAGTCTGTCGCAGGGTTAAAGGCTAAGGCCTACTCGCTCTTAGTTGTAAAGGAGGCTAATCAAATTCAGATCAAAGTCCTTATGATTGAAAGAAAAAGGGAGTTCAAAAATCGGTTGTAAATATATTACCACACACTAATTATATAGAATGTATTAAACAAAAGAAAACTTTTATGGTGAACAACGAGTCATTAGAAGTCGATCTCATAACCTTTATACTGAGATTGTTTACAAAATAAGTCTTAATTATAAAGATTGTATTACCCGATAATATACATACGCTAGCTTACGGTCATTTTAAAATTATAAATATTTTAGGTGATAGTTAAGATTAAGCAAAATGTATTTAAAATATATTAATTTATTAATAAAAAAATATAAATAAATAAAGCTGTATAAATAAATTATTATTTAAAAGAAATCATTTTGTGTACGTGTTTTTATTCCATCTTATTATTTCAGAAGATTTTGTTTATCGATCCACCAAACATCAAATCCAAACCACTTAACTTTGAGTTGATTCTTTCGTTTCTTTAAAAATGCATTATGGTCTTTTACTCGTTGAAGTTCCGGTTCATAAAATGATCCATTAATAGGTTCACTCTTATATCCTCCAGGATAAGTTGCCTTTACCTTTATTATTTTGAATACCTCAGCCGTAAAATTGGGTTCGTACCCTTTCATAATACACCCTTATATTACTTATTCGAACGTAATCCCCCACTGAAAATTTGTTTTGTGGAAATATCTTGGGCATATTATAAACTGATTTTAATATGAATTATTCATTTTCAGTGCATACATCCACTTGATTCATTTTAATAATTCTGTGGTATGAATTATTATATTCATACACAAGATCTTTGATTTGTGTATCCATATATATTTTCCCTGCATACTAAACATTTTCCACATTTTTTTTTATGTTCTATTAAATCGTTCTATTAAATTCGTGTGTAGGTATGATAATAATTTATTATGTCAAATAATGAAGTCTTTCGCAGGGTTAAAGGCTAAAGCCTACTCGCTCATAGTTGTAAAGGAGGCTAATCAAAATTCAGATCAAAGTCCTTATGATTGTATTAAAGAGATAAAGGGAGTTCAAAAATCGGTTGTAAATAAATTATCATATATCATACACCCTTGCAGCTATTGCAAGAATTAAACATTTTTGAAAACATTAAAATTATGATTAACTTGCGTATATGTTTAAAAACATTGAAGCTATGATAATTTGCTGCTTAATTATTATATAGTTATTTTATATATCTTTATTATTTCTATGGGATATAGTCGTCCGATTTTGATGAAATTTAAACTGTAATTCTAAAATATTTAACGAATGCTATATCTCGAAGAACTAAAAAAAAAAATTAAAAAACACCAAAGTTATAATTTTTTTATTTATTTTTATGATAGTTCCTATGGGAGCTATATGCTATAGTCGTCCGATTTTGATGAAATTTAAACCGTAATTCTGAAATATTAAACCATTACTATATCTCGAAAAACTAAAAAAAAATTAAAAAACACCAAATTTGTAATTTTTTTTATTTAGTGTTCCGATGGTTCCTATGGGAGCTATATGCTATAGTCGTCCGATCCGGCTCGTTCCGACTTATATACTACCTGCAATAGAAAGACACCTGTTGGGAAAGTTTCATGCAGATAGCTTTAAAACTGAGAGACTAGTTGGCGTAGAAACGGACGGACAGACGGACATGGCTAGATCTAGATCCCTACAATGTATAGATATTCTTGATCAGCATCACTAGGAGAGACGATCAAAATTAAAAACAGCAAAGTTATAATTTTTTTTAATTTATTTTTCCGATTGTTCCTATGGGAGCTATATGCTATAGTCGTCCGATCCGGCTCGTTCCGACTTATATACTACCTGCAATAGAAAGACAACTTTTGGGAAAGTTTCATGCAGATAGCTTTAAAACTGAGAGACTAATTTGCGTAGAAACGGACGGACAGACGGAAAGACTGACAGACGCACAGACGGACTAGTTGGCGTAGAAACGGATGGACAGACGGACAGACGGACATGGCTGAATCGACTTTCCTAGTGATGCTGATCAAGAATATATATACTTTATATGGTCGGAAATGTCTCCTTCACTGCTTCGCAAACTTCTGACTAAAATTATAACACCCTCTGCAAGGGTATAAAAACTCAAGCTTTCTTAAAATAAACTAAAAACATGATATTGTCATTATTAACGATTAATTGTTTATTCAATTATCAATTATATCAACTAGGTAAAAGTTAATATAGATACTGATTCCTTTATATTGTCATCGCAAGAAGATTATTATAAATTAATCAAAGAAAATCTGAATCGGTTTGATACTTCAAACTTTAAACAAAATAACATCTATAATATACCCCAAGCTAATAATAAAGAATTGGGTTTAATGAACGATGAAAATGCAGGTCAAATAATGAAGTCTTTCGCATGGTTAAAGGCTAAAGCCTACTCGCTCTTAGTTGTAAAGGAGCCTAATCAAAATTCAGATCAAAGTCCTTATGATTGTATTAAAAAGATAAAGGGAGTTCAAAAATCGGTTGTAAATATATAACCACACACTAATTATATAGAATGTATTAAACAAAAGAAAACTTTTTATGGTGAACAACGAGTCATTAGAAGTCGATCTCATAACCTTTATACTGAAATTGTTAACAAAATAAGTCTTAATTATAAAGATGATTAAAGGTTTATATTACCCGATAATATACATACGCTAGCTTACGGTCATTTTAAAATTATAAATATTTTAGGTGATAGTTAAGATTAAGCAAAATGTATTTAAAATATATTAATTTATTAATAAAAAAATATAAATAAATAAAGCTGTATAAATAAATTATTATTTAAAAGAAATCATTTTGTGTACGTGTTTTATTCCATCTTATTATTTCAGAAGATTTTGTTATCGATCCACCAAACATCAAATCCAAACCACTTAACTTTGAGTTGATTCTTTCGTTTCTTTAAAAATGCATTATGGTCTTTTACTCGTTGAAGTTCCGGTTCATAAAATGATCCATTAATAGGTTCACTCTTATATCCTCCAGGATAAGTTGCCTTTACCTTTATTATTTTGAATACCTCAGCCGTAAAATTGGGTTCGTACCCTTTCATAAATACACCCTTATATTTACTTATTCGGACGTAATCCCCCACTGAAAATTTGTGTTGTGGAAATATCTTGGGCATATTATAAACTGATTTTAATATGAATTATTCATTTTCAGTGCATACATCCACTTGATTCATTTTAATGGTTCTGTGGTATGAATTATTATATTCATACACAAGATCTTGATTTTGTGTATCCATATATATTTTCCCTGCATACTAAACATTTTCCACATTTTTTTTTATGTTCTATTAAATCGTTCTATTAAATTCGTGTGTAGGTATGATAATAATTTATTTGTTTTTCTTTCATCAAATTTCCAAATGTAGAATTAAAAAATTATTTTCCTTGATCTCATTGAATATTTTTTGGAGTAGTTTCAGCTGTTTTAAATATATTTTTCATTGCTTCCACTACATCCTGTGCAGACTTTGATTTGCGTACGTATAAATTATAGTTAGTAAACACTTATATCCTCCATTTTCTTTACCAAAAGGTAAATTTGTACAAATTTACGACGGGTAAAGTTTTTTCGAACTTGTTTATGAATTTCATTAACAACTTGGGGTTGAAAAGGGATTCAGTCATGCCCTGTCTCAGTATGCGCGGCTTAACTCGTAAAGCGTCATTTTTATACCCTTGCAGAGGGTATTAAAATTTGAGTCAGAAGTTTGCAACGCAGTGAAGGAGACATCTCCGACCCTATAGGCGAGTCGATCTACCCTTGTCCGTCTGTCCGTCTGCCCGTCCGTCTGTCCGTCTGTCAGTCTGTCCGTCCGTTTCTACGCAAACTAGTCTCTCAGTTTTAAAGCTATCTGCATAAAACTTTCCCAAAAGTTGTCTTTCTATTGCAGGTAGTATATAAGCCAAATCGGACGACTATAGCATATAGCTCCCATAGGAACAATCGGAAAAATAAATAAAAAAAAATGATAACTTTGTTTCTTAATTTTTTTTTAGTTCTTCGACATATAGTAATGGTTAAATAATTCAGAATTACGGTTTAAATTTCATCAAAATCGGACGACTATATCATATTGTTCCCATAGGAACAATAGGAAAAAAATACAAAAAAAATATAATTTTGCTGTTTTTTAATTTTTCTATTAGTTCTTCGTCATATAGTAATGGTTAAATATTTCAGAGTTACGGTTTAAATTTCATCAAAATCGGACGACTATATCATATAGCTCCCAAAGAAATAATTAAAATATATAAAATAACTATCTAATAATTGAGCTGCAAATCATCATAGCTTCAATGTTTTTAAACATATACGCAAGTAAATCATAATTTTAATGTTTTCAAAAGTATTTAATTCTTGCAATAGCTGCAAGGGTAAATGAACTTCGGCTTGCCGAAGTTTGCTTCCTTTCTTGTTCTTTTAGTTCTTCGACATTTTTAGAATTACAGTTTAAATTTCATCAAAATCGGACGACTATATCATATAGCTCCCAAAGAAATAATTAAAATAAATAAAATAACTATCTAATAATTGAGCTGCAAATCATCATAGCTTCAATGTTTTTAAATATATATACGCAATGTTTTACAAAATATTTAATTCTTGCAATAGCTGCCCAAGTTTGCTTTCCATCTTGTTTTTATTGAAATTAAATCTCAATATGATCAACATAGTAATTTTTCCAATTTTGTTAAAATTGAATCGAATTCTTTTAAGGTTAACATTTTTTAATGTACATTTTTTCAGCGTTTTATACAAATTTACCATTAAGTTAAATAATTTGTGATTTTTATAAATTTTTTTAAAGTTAAGTACGTTAATAGAATTATGCAAATTATCACTTTCATAAATTTTTTCCAAACAATTTTATGACTAATTTTTATCAAAATTCAATCTCAATATGATCAATTAATTTTTTAATAAATAATTTTTTTTTTAAATAAATGAATACAATTTGAACCATTAGAACTTACCTTTCATAATAGAACCCATAGCGGAGGCCTTGATGCAATTACGAGTGGAAAACTGGCCAATGATCACCTCCAGGTAGTATACTGGTCTGCCGATCAACAGGAGCAGTATCACATATGGTATCAGAGAAGCTCCTCCCCCGTTCTCCAGAGCAATGAAGGGAAAGCGCCAGACATTGCCCAGACCCACGGATCGCGCTGGGCAGAGGACTTGGACTCCACTTCGCAGTTTATGGTGAGCTTTTTGAATTACAGGATCGATTAGGCAAATTCAATATGTAATGGATCTACGAAAACTCACATCTTCTCCTTCGGCGCTGTACACAACTGTACTAATGTCATTTGTCGACTTTGGATGTCCTTCCCTAGATCCTTGGGCTTCATCCATGCTTCGCCTAAGATTCTGGTACTCTGCAGCATTCTCCATATTTGCGGATTAGAGCTTATTTAGGGTACACGACAATATGAATGAAATGCAGGCAGCGGACAACAGAAAAACTCAGGTGCATCCAGATGAACGGCCACAAAACAAATGCCTGGAAAATAATAGTTCAGTTTATATAGCTTATATAGTTTTTCAAGTTCAAAGTTACATGATATTCACACAGAACCGAAAAAAGGGCTGGACCAAATCACGCGATCAAGTCAAAATAAAATATCAAACTGGTGTCAGGCATCGACGTCAGGATATTTTCGTGTAATCGTTAGATTATGAATTTGTATACTCTGAATTTTATAGCTCTTGATCGTTTTGCTCGCTCAACAATAGAAACTCAAACCTAATCCCTAGTCATTTCAACAAAGTCAAGCCCCTCTCTCACAGCTCAATAATTTTTAAATGTCATTCCCAGCTGGTTGTTAATGCATATATAAAATCTTTTTTTGAGAATTAATATTATACCTATCTTAAAAGTAATTTATGGATATTGCTGCAGTTGGTTGATAGGTGAAATTGTAATTATTAAAAGTTCAACGCGACAATTAATCACAGAAATTGAAATGTTTACCACGTTATGCAGTTTTTAATCCAATGTATGTCCAATATGTTTGGAATCTGAAGAATAGTCAAAAGAATCTCTTATCTGAACGCATGCCTGTCTACGGCGAAGTGTTAGCAACCAAATGCAAGTACAGTTCGTCAAACCCGATTTAAATCTAACAGCTAGACAAAAGAGGATGACATGGGATCTTAAGAAGGTTATATTGTGCCAATGGGGATGTTGTCTTACCATAATATGCTGGGATTAAGCTCAAAGTTTGTGGGAACAATGCCTCATTTTTTTATCTCTATCAAAAACGCACTATTTAATCGGCGACCAGCACATTTTTTATTAACATTGACGAGTACTTTTTATACATACACTTGATTTTCAAAGAGTGGAATAGTCAACCGTTCCTAACAAGCTGCCTGATGCGACTAACTGGCATATAACAGGTTTAAAAAAATTAAGTGATGTTCGTCGATTGCTCACAATTTTTTAACGAAGAATCATATTTCCTGGTTATCCAGTATTCAAAATAAATTCTACGAAATTATTATGCGAATCTTAATATCTACTTAAGTTTGTGAATCAATGTGGAAAGTGTAGGAGTAGCTCTGCGACCCTGCCCCCAAAAAGCAAATCATTTTAATTAACTGTGCCAGATGCCGACTGCTAAGCCAATCAAAGCTAATCGAGTCATTAAGCCGCCGCCATAAACGAGACTTAACCAGATTTTACTTATGGGTACAAAAGAATAAGGCAACTGGCCAGCAAATACAATAAATTTGGTTTTGCTATGTCTGATAAATTTCATTGTTTAGTGTTATCTGTTGGGAATTGCAACTTCCTAAAGGGGGTTCCATGTGCTTTTGTCAATGATCTCGGTAGTGCTGATCACGGCGCGATTGGAAGGAGGGCACGGAATGAATACCATTTTGCAGGGTTTGATGATGATTGCGGGGATGATGCAAATGAGGGCGGTGGGAATGCCTGGTTAAATGACGACGGGGACTGACTGATGCAACAGTTGGTGCTGTAGTGGCTCAAAGAATCTACGATTCGGTCGATTTGGTAGTCTCCACTCGATCGCGACGGATACTGCTCCTGTTGCAATGAACTTCACCAGCTGGCAAAACTTCAAAAAGTTGTTGCCAATAATAATCTTGGCATAATCTTGTCTGGGGAAATATTCTAATTTTAGATATAGTTGGTGAAGAAAAAGTTCGCTGCATTGCCATTACTCAATAAATTAGCTAGGAAATTAGGCCAGTTGATTTTATGATTTCACTGTGTTACAAGATGTATTCCTTTGTTTTTTATTGAAATTAATTTTCAATATGATCAACATAGTATTTTTTTTAATTTTTTTGAAATTGAATCGAATTCTTTAAGGTAAACATTTCTTAATTTAAGTTTTTTTCAGCGTTTTATACAAAATTTACCATCAAGTTGAATAATTTGTGATATGTATCATTTTTATACTTTTGCAGAGGGTATAATAATTTCAGTCAGAAGTTTGCAACGCAATGAAGGAGACTTTTCCGACCCCAAAAGTATACATACTCTTGATTAGCATCACTAGGAGAGTCGATCTAGCCATGTCCGTCTGTCCGTCCGTTTCGACGCAAACTAGTCTCTCAGTTTTAAAACTATCTGCCTGAAATTTTTACAAAAGCAGCCATAGGAACAATCGGAAAAATAAATAAAAAAATTAATAACTGCTGTTTTTTAATCTTTGACATATATTAATGGTTAAACATTTCAAAATTACGGTTTAAACTTCATCAAAATCGGACGACTATAACATAAAGCTCCTAAAGAAACAATACAAATATTAAAAAAATTTTTTTTTTTAATTTAATTTTTTTGTTTTGTAATATTTTTTAAAAATTCCTTTTGACTATTTAATAGTTTGACAGAGTTCAGACCTACGCTTTTAATTTTATTAAAACCAAGTCAATTAATTGAGCTGCAAATCATCATAGCTTCAATGGTTTTAAAAATTACGCCAGTCAATTATGTTTTTCATGTTTTGAAGAATATTTAATTTGTGCAATAGCTGCAAGGATATATTAAGTTCGGCTTGCCGAAGCTTGCTTCCTTACTTGTTTTACCTTAAATACGTTAATAGATTTATGTTTTTAAACATTTTTAACAAATATAAGACCAGTTGCAAATTATCACTTTCATACATTTTTTCCAAACAATTTTCACCAAAATTCAATCTTACTATCATCAGTTAATTTTTTAATAATTATTTTTTTTATTTAATTTAAATGAAAGTACAATTAGAACCTTTAGAACTTAGAACATAATAGGAACCATATCGAAGGCCTTGATGCAACCACGACTGGAAAACTGGAATGATCACCTCCAGGTAGTATACTGGCCTGCCGATCAACAGGATCGATCTGATCTGATACATATGGTATCAGATTTATAGATATATATTTTTAAACATTTTTAACAAAATATAACCCCAGTTGCAAATTATGCCTTTCATAAATTTTTTTCAAACATTTTTTTGACTAATTTTTATTAAAATTCAATCTCAATATGATCAATTAATTTTTTAATAATTAATTTTTTTTATAATTAAATGAAAGCACAATTTGAACCATTAGAACCTACCTTTCATAATAGCAACCATATCGAACGCCTTGATGCAACCACGACCTGAAAACTGGCCAATGATCACCTCCAGGTAGTATACTGGTCTGCTGATCAACGGGAGCAGTATCACATATGGTATCAGAGAAGCTCCTCCCCCGTTCTCCAGAGCAATGAAGGGAAAGCGCCAGACATTGCCCAGACCCACGGATCGCGCTGGGCAGAGGACTTGGACTCCACTTCGCAGTTTATGGTGAGCTTTTTGAATTACAGGATCGATTAGGCAAATTCAATATGTAATGGATCTAGGAACACTCATATCTTCTCCTTCGGCGCTGTACTCAACTGTACTAATGTCATTTGTCGACTTTGGATGTCCTTCCCTGGATCCTGGGGCTTCATCCATGCTTCGCTCTGCAGCATCATCCATATTTGTGTAATTTAGGGTACACGACAATATGAATGAAATGGAGGCAGCGAACAACAGAAAAGCTCAGGTTCATCCAGATAAACGGCTACATAATAAATGCCTGGAAAATAATAGCTTAGTTTATGTAGATCAGTTTCTCTCTTTGTCGAATTAATGTGATTCAATGTGGAAAGGGTAAAAGAAGCCCTGCAACCCTGCCCTCAAAGGCAAATCGTTTCGAATCACTGTGCCGGATGCCGACTCCTAAGCTAATCGATTCTATTCATCAAGCCGCCGCCCTGAACGACACTTAACCATATTTTGCAAACACTCATTTCTTATGGGTACAAAAGAATAATGCCATTGGCCAACAATTACAATAAATTTGGTTTTCTATGTCTGATGAATTTTCATGTTTAGTGTTATATGTTGGGAGCTGCAACTTCATAAAGGAAGTTAAATGTGCTTTCATCGATGATCTCTGGAGTTCTGATGACGGCGCAATTGGAAGGAGGGCCCTGACTGATGGCTGATGCTGCAATAGTTGGTGCTGCAGTGGCTTAAAGAATCTTCCATTCGGTCGAGGCCCGTCCTGACCTCCGGTCATGCCCCTGCTCCTGTTGGCATGAGCTTCGCCAGCTGACACAACATCAAAAAATTGTTGAAAATTGTTGCCAATAAGAATATTGGGAAAATATTACAATTTTAGATTGGTGAAGAAAACTTTCCAAATACACATTTCTTATGAGTACAAAAGAATAATGCCATTGGCCAACAATTATTAACATAATCTTGACTGGGAAAATATTCAAATTTTAGATATAATTGGTGAAGAATAAGTTCGCTTTATTGCCATTACTCACTTAATTAGTTTAGAAACTAACACTCCCTCTTAACAAAATTGAGTATCTGTTATTTGACATGTTTTAAGTAATAGCAAACTGGCGAACTTTTCCCGTATAGCATACGTAAGTTGAAAACTAATACCCAGAGAAAAATCTTTTTAAGTCCAAATATTTTCACTTTGGATTAAATATTTTCAGTAGTGATTTAGCCCCGAGGGTTGTTGTGCTTAAATCAAAGTATTTCTTACTTTAATTTTTATTTTTAGGAACGGTAAAACGTAGTTTTAAATTTAAAAAAAATTTAAGTCAAAAATTTTCCTGTTGGATAAGACAATTAAACGTCAATAATGACATTATGTGTATACCCTTGCAGAGGGTATTATAATTTCAGTCAGAAGTTTGCAACGCAGTGAAGGAGACGTTTCCGACCCTATAGAGTATATATATTCTTGATCAGCATCACTAGTAGAGTCGATCTAGCCATGTCCGTCTGTCCGACCGTTTCGACGCAAACTAGTCTCTCAGTTTTAAAGCTTACTACTTGAAACTTTCCCAAAAGTTGTTTTTCTATTACAGGTAGTACACAAGACGGAACGCGCCGGATCGGAAGCCTATAACATAAAGCACCCATAGAAACAATCGGAAAAATAAATGAACTTTGCTGTTTTTTTAATTTTTTTTTTTAGTTTTTCGACATATATTAATGGTTAAATATTTCAGACTTACGGCTAAAATTTCATCAAAATCGGTCGACTTTAACATAAAGCTACCATAGAAACAATACAACTATTAAAATAAAATTTGTAAAAATGTAACTATTTTGTTTTGTAATATTTTTTAGATATTCTTTTTGACTATTTAATAGTATGACAGTTCAGAACT
Organism: Drosophila gunungcola; assembly: GCF_025200985.1. Taxonomy (NCBI): domain Eukaryota; kingdom Metazoa; phylum Arthropoda; class Insecta; order Diptera; family Drosophilidae; genus Drosophila; species Drosophila gunungcola. The sequence goes on from NW_026453359.1 coordinate 66,835, forward strand.
ACGCTTTTAATTTTATTAAAATCAAGTCAAAAAATTGAGCTGCAAGTCATCATAGCTTCAATGGTTTTAAACATATACGCCAGTCAATTATAATTTTAATGTTTTCAAGAATATTTAATTTCCTTTCTTTGTTTTAAATTAATTAAAATATACATTTCTTATGCAGATTTAAAAAAAATGTACCCTAAAGTTAAGAAAATAGTGAATTTTATCATTTTTATACCCTTGCAGAGGGTATTATAATTTCAGTCAGAAGTTTGCAACGCAGTGAAGGAGACGTTTCCGACCCTATAAAGTATATATATTCTTGATCAGCATCACTAGTAGAGTCGATCTAGCCATGTCCGTCTGTCCGTCCGTCTGTCCGTCTGTCCGTCCGTTTATATGCAAATTAGTCTCTCAGTTTTAAAGCTATCTGCATGAAACTTTCCCAAAAGTTGTCTTTCTATTGCAGGTAGTATATAAGTCGGAACGAGTCGGATCGGACGACTATAGCATATAGCTCCCATAGGAACAATCGGAAAAATAAATGAAAAAAAATTATAACTTTGCTGTTTTTTAATTTTTTGTTTAGTTCTTCGACATATAGTAATGGTAAAATATTTCCGATTTACGGTTTAAATTTCATCAAAATCGGACGACTATAGCATATAGCTCTCATAGGAACAATCGGAAAAATAAATGAAAAAAAATTATAACTTTGCTGTTTTTAAATTTTTTGTTTAGTTCTTCGACATATAGCAATGTTTAATTATTTCAGAATTATGGTATAAATTTTATCAAAATCGGACGTCTATAGCATATAGCTCCCATAGAAATAATAAAAATATATAAATAACTATCTAATAATTGAGCTGCAAATCATCATAGTTTCAATGTTTTTTTTTAGCACATACTCAAGTAAATCATAATTTAAATGTTTTCAAAAGTATTTAATTAATGCAATAGCTGCAAGGGTATATGAACTTCGGCTTGCCGAAGTTTGCTTTCCTTCTTGTTTAACTTTACCATTTAGAACTTTAAAAATCTTAATCTTTTTTATACTTTTTTATCACTTTCTTTTATTTATTTCCTAACGATTTTATGACATTTTTTATTGAAATTAAATCTCAATATGATCAACATAGTAATTTTTTCAATTTTGTTGAAATTGAAATTACATTTTTTAATGTAAATTTTTCTGCGTTTTAAACAAATTAACCATTAAGTTAAAAAGTTTCTGATTTGTATCAATTTTTTACTTAAATACATAATAGATTTATGTTTTTAAACATTATAACAAAATATAACCCCAGTTGCAAATTATCACTTTCATACATTTTTTTCTAAAAATTTTATGACTAATTTTTATCAAAATTCAATCTCAATATAATCAATTAATTTTTTAATAATTAATTTTTTTTTAATTAAATGAAAGCACAATTTGAAACATTAGAACTTACCTTTCATAATAGCAACCATATCGAAGGCCTGGATGCAACCTTTAGGTAGTATACTGGTCTTTCGATCAACAGGAGCAGTATCACATATGGTATCAGAAAAGCTCCTCCCCCGTTCTCCAGAGCAATGAAGGGAAAGCGCCAGACATTGCCCAGACCCACGGACAATGCAATGCAGGAAAAGAGGAACTCCACCCCCTTTCCCCACTGATCCCGCTGGCCAGAGGACTTGGACTCCACTTTGCAGTTTATGGTGAGCTTTTTGAATTACAGGATCGTTGCTGCGCTGTACATAACTAAACTAATGTCCTTCCCTGGATCCTTGGGCTTCATCCATGCTTCGCCTAAGCTTATGGTACTCTGCAGCATCACCCATATTTGCGGATTAGAGTAATTTAGGGTACACGACAACATGAATGAAATGGAGGCAGCGAACAACAGACAAGCTCAGGTGCATCCAGATAAACGGCTACAAAATAAATGCCTGGAAATAATAGCTATGTTTATATAGGTCAATTTCTCAAGTTCAAGGTTACATGTTATTCACATAATCACGCGATCAGGGCATTTGTAGCCAAAACTAGTCGGTTAAAAATATCAAAGACCTCAGGCTTTTTTCGTTTATTCCTTAGTTTATGAAAGTCAACAAAGTCAAGCTCCTTTCTGTTGTTTCTATTGTATGCCATTTTACAGCTCAAAAATTTTTAAATGTCATTCCCAGCTGGTCATTAATGCATTTATATCTTTTTTTGAGAATTAATATTATACCTATCTGCTGAAAGATGAAATTGCAATCATTAAAGGTTCAATGCGACCATTAATCATAGAAATTGAAATGTTTACCACGATATACAGTTCTTAAACCAAGGTATGTCCAAAAATGTTTGGAATCTGAATAATCGTCGAAATAATCTCTTATCTGAACGCATACAGTTCGTCAAACCCAATTCAAATCTAACAGATAGACAAAAGCTGTTGACATGGGATCTGAAGAAGGTTTTATTGTGCCAGTTTTATCATAATATGCTGGGATCAAGCTTTAAAAGCCAAAATTTGGTAGGACTAATGCCTCATTTTTTATCACAATCAAAAACGACCTATTTAATCTGTGACCAGCACCACACATTATACCCTTGCAGAGGGTATTATAATATTAGTCAGAAGTTTGCAACGCAGTGAAGGAGACGTTTCCGACCCTATAAAGTATATATTCTTGATCAGCATCACTAGTAGAGTCGATCGACCGACCGTTTCGACGCAAACTAGTCTCTCAGTTTTAAAGCTTAAACATAAAATGAAAAAAAATGATAACTTTGCTGTTTTTTTAATTTTTTTTTTTAGTTTTTCGACATATATTAATGGTTAAATATTTCAGACTTACGGCTAAAATTTCATCAAAATCGGTCGACTTTAACATAAAGCTACCATAGAAACAATACAACTATTAAAATAAAATTTGTAAAAATTTAACTATTTTGTTTTGTAATATTTTTTAGATATTCTTTTTGACTATTTAATAGTATGACAGTTCAGAACTACGCTTTTAATTTTATTAAAATCAAGTCAAAAAATTGAGCTGCAAGTCATCATAGCTTCAATGGTTTTAAACATATACGCCAGTCAATTATAATTTTAATGTTTTCAAGAATATTTAATTTCCTTTCTTTGTTTTAAATTAATTAAAATATACATTTCTTATACAGATTTAAAAAAAATGTATCCTAAAGTTAAGAAAATAGTGAATTTTATCATTTTTATACCCTTGCAGAGGGTATTATAATTTCAGTCAGAAGTTTGCAACGCAGTGAAGGAGACGTTTCCGACCCTATAAAGTATATATATTCTTGATCAGCATCACTAGTAGAGTCGATCTAGCCATGTCCGTCTGTCCGTCCGTCTGTCCGTCTGTCCGTCCGTTTATATGCAAATTAGTCTCTCAGTTTTAAAGCTATCTGCATGAAACTTTTCCAAAAGTTGTCTTTCTATTGCAGGTAGTATATAAGTCGGAACGAGCCGGATCGGACGACTATAGCATATAGCTCCCATAGGAACAACCGGAAAAATAAATGAAAAAAAATTATAACTTTGCTGTTTTTTAATTTTTTGTTTAGTTCTTCCACATATAGTAATGGTAAAATATTTCCGATTTACGGTTTAAATTTCATCAAAATCGGACGACTATAGCATATAGCTCCCATAGGAACAATCGGAAAAATAAATGAAAAAAAATTATAACTTTGCTGTTTTTTAATTTTTTGTTTAGTTCTTCGAGATATAGTAATGGTTTAATATTTCAGAATTACGGTTTTAATTTCATCAAAATCGGACGACTATAGCATATAGCTCCCATAGGAACAATCGGAAAAATAAAAAATGATGAAAAAAAATTATAACTTTTCTGTTTTTTAATTTTTTGTTTAGTTCTTCGACATATAGCAATGTTTAATTATTTCAGAATTATGGTATAAAATTTATCAAAATCGGACGTCTATAGCATATAGCTCCCATAGAAATAATAAAAATATATAAAATAAATATTTAATAATTGAGATGCAAATCATCATAGTTTCAATGTTTTTTTTTAGCACATACTCAAGTAAATCATAATTTAAATGTTTTCAAAAGTATTTAATTAATGCAATAGCTGCAAGGGTATATGAACTTCGGCTTGCCGAAGTTTGCTTTCCTTCTTGTTTTTTATTAACATTTATGAGTACTCTCATACAAACACTTGATTTTCAAAGAGTGGAATTGTCAACCGTTCTTAACAAGCTGCATGATGCGACTAACTGACATTTAACCTATGTAACCCGCGAAGCAGAACCGGCGTTTTAAAAAATTAAGAGATGTTCGTCGATGGCTCTCGCACAATTTTATAACGAACAAGCATAGTTCCTGGTTATCCAGTATTCAAAATAAATTCTACGAAATTATAATGTGAATCTTAATATCCACGGGCACGGAATTAATACCATTTTGCTGGGTTTAATGATGATTGCGGGGATGCTGCAAATGAGGGCGGTGGGAATGCCTGGTTGAAGGTATAACATAGCCACGTGAATGACGACGGGGACTGACTGATGGCTGATGCTGTAATAGTTGGTGCTGCAGTGGCTCAAAGAATCTTCCATTCGGTCGAGACACGTCCTGACCTCCGGTCATGTCATTGCTAATGGGAGTATCCTCTCGACCGCGACGGCCCCTGCTCCTGTTGGCATGAACTTCGCCAGCTGGCACAACTTCAAAAAATTGTTGAAAATTGTTGCCAGTAAGAATATTGACATAATCTTGACTGGGAAAATATTACAATCCTTTAGATTGGTGAAGAAAATTTTCCAAATACTCATTTCTTATGGGTACAAAAGAATAATGCCATTGGCCAACAATTATTAACATAATCTTGACTGGGAAAATATTAAAATTTTAGATATAATTGGTGAAGAAAGAGTTCGCTTCATTGCCATTACTCACTAAATTAGTTTGGAAACTAACACTCCCTCTTAACAAAATTGAGTATCTGCTATTTGACATGTTTTAAGTAATAGCAAGCTGGCGAACTTTTCCCGTATAACATACGTAAGTGGAAACCTAACACCCAGAGAAAAATCTTTTTAAGTCCAAATATTTTCACTTTGGATTAAATATTTTCGCTAATGATTTAGCCCCGAGGGGTGTTGTGTTTAAATCAAAGTATCTCACACTTTAATTTCTATTTTTAAGTACGGTAAAACGTAGTTTTAAATTTACAAAAATTTAAGTCAACAATTTTCCTGTTGGATAAGCCAAACGTGAATAATGACATTATCATGTTTTTAGTTTATTTTAAGTAAGCTTTTATTTTTAAACATTCAAATATTTTAATTTTTAATTTTACAATGGGGTTTTCTCTGGTTGAACTTACAGGGTCTGCTTCAGGCGTTTAGCGACTCCTCCTCCTTCGAGGCCAGCTCGTTGTTCACCTGCAAAGAAGCATGGGCATGGCTTTCAATTCCCGGCCGCGGGACTGACTGATCAGCGTGTTCTTCTCGCCAACTTGACAGTACATTTTGTCCAGTTTGGCTCGGTTCTCCTGCTCGGTCTTCTGCAGGCTGTTTATCAAGTGGTTCCGAGCGGTGAGCTTCTGCTGATCGAGATCGATCTTCTCCCGCAATTTGGTTATCTCTTTGTTTAACCGACCCTCGACTTGAGATTGGGTCTCCGATTCGATGGATTTGATATTTAATGCTTCTTTTAGTTTACTGGAAGTTGGAAAAAAAATTTAAAAAGGTATTTTTAAAGTCCGATATAAAACCACCTTATCTGCATCATAGTATTTCTATATTTTTCGTTTAGTTCGGCAATAACCAGATCCTTCTCCATGACACCCTTGTCCATGACATCCTGACGCTGCTGCAGATTGACAATGAGCTCGCGTGCCTCCTTCAGTTCGCCCACCAAGAAGGCGATCTGTGCCAACTGCTTATCAATGGAGTGTCGGGCTTTGTCCGGTCCAACATGCGCCTCCTCCAGGCGGTGATGCATTCGCAGCTTGCTAAATGTGATATAAGGAAGTGGTATCTGAAAACAAAACTTCCGTAATAGCCTTAAAGCTATCTTACACCGACCTAAGCTTGCCCAGTTCGGTTCGCAATTCTCCAATGATTCCATCCTCATTGGCCAGCGTGGCACTCTTCTCGGCCACTAGCTGGGACAGCTCCTCGACTACATCTTCGCTGCGCCGCAGGCTCTTCTTCTGATGGTGTGATCGCATGCGGCCAGCTCGTCAGCCAGGTTGGCCTCGTACTCCGAAGTCAATTGGTTCATCTGGTCGCAGTGCTCCTTCTTGATGATAAAGAACTTAGACTCAATGTGCTTCTTCTCCAACCGCAAGCGAGCTATCTCGCGATACAGACTTTCGTTAAAAATCCCACCTTTCGAGGCTGGACCACACAACTGATCGATCTCCTCGACAATGGTGTTCATTTTGAGGTTCTTTGGGAAATGGAATATAGAACTAACGCGTCAGGGATATATGATTTTAGGGACTTACCACCAAAGACTAATTTATTTCGAATCTTCTCGTGTTGGTTACGCGCCTCGTATTCATCCTTGCTCTTCTGTATCAACTGCAAATGATCGTAGAATAACATAAAGCACGAATCGACCACGGCACGACAGCGTTCCTTTAAGTCATGGACACTCTCGACTTTGCACTTCTCGTTCACCACCACGGCCACAAACTTGTAGACTCCTTGAAGCCTTTGGGGTGCCAAGGTACGGATTTTGAGCATGAGCTCCGTCTGCAAGTTCTCCAGCTTCTTGTGCTGCAACTTCAAAAGTCGCACCTTGTTCAACTCGATTACCCGATGATGCGATTTTTCCTTTCTCGAGGACGGCTGGATTACTGAGGGTCAGGAGACAGATTAAATTTTTTTTTTAAATCGGGAATTGAGTCAGCAGCTACTCACCAGCTTCTGTCGTTGACTTAGTCCACTTGACAGAGTCCTTGTCCACTTCAGGCTTACGTTCATGATCGGCCACTGTATTCTCGGAGGATAGAAGCAAGGGCAAGGAACACGCACTGGCACTGGTTACTTCCTCCAAGGGAGTGGCCCGAACTGGGGAAGTGTTTCTCGTCGGGACACCCGCAAGCCTGCGGATCGGTACGCGGCTGGTCGGGATGGAACTGGGTCTGCGGATGGTAGGGATGCGACTGGGACTGGTATCGAGACTGGTGGGTTCGGAGCCACGATTAACGGTGGGAGCTGGAAGATAGGCTCTGCCTCGGGTGGAAGTAAGAGCCTAAAAAAATGTTTAGCGCTCACAAGTACCACGTTAAAATAATTCACCCCTACTCACCCAAAAAGGACCAATGGGTGCGGGCCTTTCAACTTTTCCCTCGGACCTCAGCTTTGAGGCCTTATTACCTATCAAAGAAATCAGAGGTCCATTAGCTATACCTCAATTCCGAAATTCAAATCTCACCACGAACTGGAGCAAACATGATGCTATTTTGATGTAGAAAAAGTGTTGAAATTGTAACCGATTATATTTTGATCAACAAAACGAAAAAATATAAAATAAAAAAATTTGGCCTGTGTTTAGAGCAGACCGCCAGCACCTAGTCAAATGCTCATAGGTGTGCGCTGCAAACGCAGGGCTGTTATGCAGCTTTGTTCTTCGTTTTTCTTATCTCGCTACGCTTCCGTTTGCTGCATCCAGTCACAGACACACGAACACTTTATGTGCGCGCTGCCGGGTGGCCGTTTGTTTTTTTGAGCATTTTCGCGCTGTGAAAGAAGCAAAACAGTGTTGTGCTGCAAACATTAATCATAAAAGGAAACGCAACTAATTGTTGTTAAACGCGTATATTGCATACATATATGTGTAAATAGCTGTGTATTTGTATGGTCACATACATTACTTTGCCAAGTCAATGCGCTGTTGCTAGGCAAAAATTTCGGTAAAAAGAACAAAAACATTTGCGCGGCAATAGGCATAGAGTGTTTCCTGCCCTCTAGATCCGGTCAGACAATTAAAAAAAAAAAAAATGGTTAACCCAGGAGACGCGATTCAGCCTCAAAATGATGCTCACAGTGACATCGAGTTTTACCGAGCCAAAGTGCGTTCCGTTTTGCGGCAGTTAAACGCAATGAAAGATTACTTAACTGCTGGAGCTACTGAGCAGTTTGATGAATCTGATGTCCTCGCGCGGCTGGAATGGGTGAACTCTATGAACTTGGAATTCGATTCTGCACAGACTTCGCTGGAAAAACTGGACTTTTCGGAGATTAGGAAAGATACGCGGTTTGAATTTTCCGCAATCTTAATGGATTTAAAGGCGACACTAAATCGGGCCCTGTGTGTAATTCAAACACCACACTATCAGGTGGGAAAAAGCATGCATATATATAACCCAAGTGTACTGATTACGTCTGCTACTAACTCAAACAATCCAATTTGCCTATTTTGCGATGCTAGAGATCATTATTTGCCAAAATGCTCCCGATTTTTAAGCTTGAGTCCCAATCTGCGATACAGGGAAGCAAAGAAAATGCACCTTTGCCTCAACTGTTTACGCAAAGGCCATAGCTTGCAGCAATGTAAGTCAACTCATTGTAAACATTGTCGCATGAAGCACCATTCATTACTGCACATTATCCCTCAGTCATCCATACCATCGACCTCAGTTTCATCTCCATCATACGACCCATCTATAAGCTCTTAGCCATTACCATCGACTTCATCATCACTAGTGTCATACTCATCTCCATTATCACAACCTTAAATACAACGCCAATGAATTACGTGCTGCTTCCAACTGCTATAATCTACGTAAAAAATAGAGTTGGTGCATTTATGCCTTGCCGAGCAATATTAGATTCAGCTTCTCAGTTAAACTTTATTACTACGCGCCTAGCTAGCCAACGTAATTTGAAACTTAGACAATCGCACACACTAATTTCTGGGATAGGGGAATCTTAGATGAACTCTGATAAGGCAGTCGATATTCTGGCGCAATCACGGGATGCAAGCTATCGTGCGTCATTCGCAGCTGTTGTAACCCATAGTATCACTGATTACCACCCAAATTTCAATATAAATACTACAGGATGAACGATGCCACAAAACATTTCGCTAGCTGACCCTCATTTCAACAAGTCACAACGAATTGATCTTTTAATTGGCGCTGGTCTGTTCTTCGAAATAATCGCTAAAGGGAAAATTAATTTGGATAGCACCTTGCCCACGCTTCAAAGCACCAAGCTTGGTTGGATAGTTTCTGGAGGGATGTCAAGTATTCTAAATCGCAAATCTGTCTTGGCTGCCATTGTCAAGGATCCTGCTGATCATTCAGATGGTGACACACTTGCTGCCGTAGTAATGCGGTTTTGGGAGATTGAAGACATTAGTTCAGAAAAACCATCGATGCTGGCCGAGGATTACCACCCAAATTTCAATATAAATACTACAGGATGAAGGATGCCACAAAACATTTCGCTAGCTGACCCTCATTTCAACAAGTCACAACGAATTGATCTTTTAATTGGCGCTGGTCTGTTCTTCGAAATAATCCCTAAAGGGAAAATTAATTTGGATAGCACCTTGCCCACGCTTCAAAGCACCAAGCTTGGTTGGATAGTTTCTGGAGGGATGTCAAGTATTCTAAATCGCAAATCTGTCTTGGCTGCCATTGTCAAGGATCCTGCTGATCATTCAGATGATGACACACTTGCTGCCGTAGTAATGCGGTTTTGGGAGATTGAAGACATTAGTTCAGAAAAACCATCGATGCTGGCCGAGGACTTACGATGCGAGTAGCATTTCAAAGAAAATTGCATTAGGATGGAGAATGGTCAATATTCGGTTCGCCTTTTATCCACTTTAGGATTCGAAACTTTAGGTGACTCCTACTGTCTGGTCCGTCGACGTTTTAAAAGTTTGGAATCAAAACTAAATAAAAACCCCAATCTGAAAGCGCAGTATTAGGAATTTTTACAGGAATACCTCAACTTAGGCCACATGTCTCTCGCATTAGGGGATCCAGCGGTGCCACAATTTTTCTTGCCTCACCATTCTGTTCCGAAGCTTGAAAGCACTACCACTAAAGTTCGTGTCGTCTTTGATGGTTCTGCAAAAACTACATCTGGGAAAGCTCTAAACGACTTGCTTCTAGTAGGACCAACAATTCAGCAAAAAATCATTAATATTTTGCTTCGGTTTAAATTTTTTAAAGTAGCTCTTTGTGGAGACATCTGCAAGATGTACCGCTGCATTCGTGCTTCGTACCTTGATGACTTTTTGCAATGTATCATTTGACGAGACAACTCCACAGATAAATTGAGTGTTTATAAACTAAACACAGTAACTTATGGAACCAAGTCGGCTGCCTTCTTGGCTATAAGAGCCATGCATCAGCTCTCTTATGATGAAGAGGAATCATTTCCAGTTGGAGCTAAAATCGTTCGTAGAGATTTCTATGTGGACGATCTAATCTCTGTTGGCGATTCAGTTGAAGAGGTGAAAGAAATTCGTCATCAGGTAAAGGAGCTACTGGCACGCGGCCACTTTCCGATCCGAAAATGGTGTTCGAATGAAGCAAGCGCTCTCGAAGGAGAGTCTGATCGCGATAAAGAGCAATTAATTAAATTCCACGACGGATCAGCTATCGGCAAAGCTTTGGGGTTGGTCTGGGATCCATCTTCGGATAATCTTCTCTTTAACTTTGCACAAATTTTATCAAGTCAACGAGCAACAAAACGGATTATGTTGTCAACAATTGCGAAATTTTATGATCCGCTTGGTTTAATAGCACCTGTTGTTACAAAATCCAAAATTTTTTTGCAAAAGCTATGGAGCACTAACATGGATTGGGACGACACACTGCCAGAGCCCCTTATTTCGTCAGTTGACTTCTCATTTGTCGATCGTCCAGAACCTAAAATTTCCACGATTCGAAATGCAATCGCAGGCTTCCGTCGAGATGCACGGATTCTGTGATGCTAGCACAGCAGCTTACGGCGCGTGCTTATGTTTGCGGTCGGAGGCCAATGGCAACGCTGAAGCACATCTACTCTGCGCCAAGTCTAAAGTAGCTCCCTTAAAAGCTTTAACAATACCAAGATTAGAACTTTCAGCAGCGTGTTTATTGGCTGAGCTTATCGTAATCGTTAAGGAAACCATAGGTTTTGATTGAAGCTTTCACTGCTGGTCGGACTCGTCTATTGTGTTGGCTTGGATTCGGCAGCCTCCGAGGGCGTTCAAGGTATTTGTGTCTAATACAATCGCGGGAATCCAGGAAATGACGAAAGGAATGGCTTGGCATCATGTTTCAACAGACTTGAATCCGGCGGATGTGGTATCGCGCGGATGTACCCCCAAAGAATTGCTGGAGCACTCCAGTAAAGAACCTTCCGGAACGGCGTTCCACGGCGCTAATTGGAACCGTTGGCACTGACATATCTATCAACTGCAAGTCTCTCAACTCATTCGACAAGTTGCAGCGTGTTTTCGCGTACATTTATCGATTCATTTCAAATTGCAGAGCCAAATCATTACCTTCAATCGTGTATCTTACCGATGACGAGATCAGCTTCGGAACCGTTCTGCTTCTAAGGAGCATTCAACAAGTTCACATAGCGGTGGAGTATGAGGTTCTTAGCCAAGGCAAGCCTTGTCCTCCGAAGAGAAAGTTGATTTCTCTGAGGCCAATACTTAGCTCTGAGGGTTTACTTCGTTTTGGTGGAAGGCTTCAAAATGCGAGCTTGGACTACGAGGCTAAGCATCCGATATTATTACCCAGGGATCATCCGGTCTCCAGAGCGATTATCGTCTATTATCATGAGAAATACTTCCACGCAGGGCCACAGGCGTTGCTCGCTGCTTTACGGCAAAGGTATTGGCCACATGAGGCCGAAAGTTCGTGGCTAGCGTCATCAACAAATGCGTCAGATGCTTTCGGATGAAGCCTGTGGCTTGGGAACACGTGATGGGTGCCTGCCAGCAGATCAAGTTCAGCCTAACCCAGCTTTTCACACCACAGGAGTGGACTATTGTGGACCGATCTATCACAAGTCAGAGGCCCGGAACAAAGCACCCCACAAGTGCTACGTCGCCGTCTTTGTCTGCTTTTCGACAAAGGCTGCGCACTTGGAAGTGGTCCAGGATCTCACAACGGATTCTTTCATTGCAGGTTTGAGAAGATTCTACTATTACTATTTGGAGTGATAATGCGACAAACTGTAAAATCGGCAAAATTTCACATCACTTGATGAATTAAGAACTCTTGCATATGAAATTTCTGCCATTCTTAACTCCCGTCCGCTTTGTCCAATTTCAGAAAACGCTGAAAATTTTGAGGTGCTAAAGCCAGCGCATTTCCTCAAAGGTTCCAGCTACACAAGGTTTCCTGAGCCTGACGTTACTCATCTTCGCGAAGGCCGGTTAAGCAGTTGGCAAACAATAACACAAATGCAGCAGCACTTCTGGAAAAGATGGAGCAGAGAGTATTTGTCCCTGTTGCAAGAACGAAGCAAATGGCGGACATCCAAATCGGTCGTGTTGTATTGCTTCAGGAGGACAACCTCCCACCGATGAAATGGCAGCTTGGGTGCATCCATGAAGTCATACCCGGAAAGGACGGCGTCGTCAGAGTAGCTGTGGTCCGGACAGCTACAGGTCTTACCAAAAGGGCCGTCACTAAACTAGCCGCTCTTCCCATCGAATCCCATTTGGTTTGATCCGTGCCTCTTCCAACGGGAAGAGTATGTTTAGAGCAGACCGCCAGCAACTAGTCAAATGCTCATAGGTGTGCGCTGCAAACGCAGGGCTGTTATGCAGCTATCTATTCAGCTGAGATACAGCGAAAACATGTACACAAATTTGAAGTCAAGCTTTTGGCAAGCTTTATACAAAATCTCTGCAACTCCGAGCAGAGCTAATAAAATTAAGAAATAATTTCAATTGAACCTATCGTGCGTTTAATTTATATTTCTAAACTAAAGGTTGGCATTTTGGTTTTTTTCCCCATAGACAGCCTGTATGATTCAGGATGTAAGAGGTACACAAAAGTAGCTACAACTAATGCATTCGGCCTTTAATTTTATTGGGGTTGAAAAGGGATTCAGTAATGCCATGGGTTTCACAGCAATGTTCAGTGTGCATGGTTCTGTATCCCAAGATTTCGGTCACCAAAAACACAGGTACTTTTCCCTTTACCTAAATAATAGCCTTTGTATACACATAGATAGGATAACGGAATTTCTAATTTTAACTAGAAACTATCCTGACGGCTGAGAGGCAGAGAAAGAGAGAAAGTCTCTCTTAGAAACATTTGACTAGCTCAACTAGATACTAATTATTTTATAACATGTATATTAGTAATTTCAAGTCAGAGCGCCTTAAATTAAAAGACCGTAATTATATATTATATTTATTAATTATATATTTTAATTATATATTATAATAATATTATTCTTAAACAATTTAAACTGTCTAAATAAAATTTTAAAATATTTATTATTCATAAAAATTAACTGACGATTTTAAATTTTTATCATATTCTTACATAGTTAAAATTATTAAGAAAAAATGTTGTTTGTTATTTATCATATTTTTAAATCAACTCCAGCGCTCAACCGGTACAAATAAGCGTCATCTAAGAGTCATTTATTTCGGGTTGCGTCTTGACTATATGGGGATCAATTTGACAGGATCCCTTTGAAAACTGTGCTTACATATATCCTTATATAAAATGTGGTGCATCCATGGTTACAATATTCATTTCAATTTGTAAACATCATCATGAACACATCAGATATTTCCGTGATCTTCGTTGATGACATCACTGAGATGTTAGTTCACGATGTTGATGCAGCTGCCGATCTTGATATGAATATTCAGCGCGCATTTTATCCGGCCATTACATCAACACAAGAAATACCTGAGGACCTGCAAAACTTAGAATTGGATGAAAATCCTATCGGTATGAGCTCCCAGGAGTATTTGGTCTCCCAATTACGACGGAATGTGGAAGAAGAATCGTTCGCCTGGATGCTTACAGCCTTTGGACAACCAATAGAGGTGGAAACCATACCGGACTTCCCTGACGATGACAGCGTATTTGATGGAGTGGAAGATGCTGAGCCAAATCCTTATTTAGATTTACTTAATGATAGTTGGAATCAAGAACTTTGTAAACAATAAAAATAAATAAATAAATCATTAAAAAGTCAATATTAAAAAAATCTTTTTATTTATTTTAAATATCTTGGAATACTTCGAATTTAACATGTAGTTATGTTCGGTTCATTAGAATGTTCGTACATAAATTTGATGTTTTCTTTAAGATGGAAGTTATGCTTCAGTAGTGTATGCATATACAAATTGTGTCGCAGCCAGAATTTTTTTATTTCAGGACAAAAACCACATTGATAATGACACGATTTCGATTTTGGATAGCTGAAGTTGTGTATTTTCAAGGTATGGTGTTTTAAACCATTACGAGTAGAAAAGGTTTTCGGATAAACACACAACTCACAAATAAACGCTTCCATTCCGATTCTATAATGAACTGAGGAATATCAGATGAACATGACCTTTAAATATGATTATGAATTGAAATTTTGAATATATGTGTTTATATACTTTTGTCCATAATATATATTTGAATATTGTATATATTTATATACTATTGTACATAATATATATATATTTGTATATAGTATATATTTATATACTATTTTCGTTGTAAATAAGGTCTTCGAGAGTATAAAAGGCTACAGAATAATTTCTGTAAGTAAATTAGTACACATTCGGCATTTACCAGAAAATAATCAATTCCTACAATCCCACTTCAAAATGGTATGTGTTTAAATGTTTATATAATATAATATGATCTTCAGGACTTCATATCCACCCTAAATGAGTTAAGACCTCTGATTGGTTATACAAAAATTGAAAATCTATGTATTGGATTTGAATATAAAATCATTGGATGTAAACTAAAGAAAACACCATATGGAAATAAAATAGCTCTTTATTTAACAGACAAGGACAACGAGCATATAACCCAAGTTTTCCACTAAGACACCCTTTAAGAAATTAAAAGAGAATGGTATTTCTCATCTTGTATATAAGGGGAAAGATATGAACAAATACAGTCCTGCAAACATTGAATTTTTGTCTTTAAATAAATAAAGTATATAGTGAGAATTTCCTCATATAAACCCCAAAGATTCTCTTTTAAACATCAGTCTGGTTCTCAATCTAAAGGATTGAAATCATATTAAAACCCAACAAAACAAAAATGCTGGCTAAACAAATTCAGTTGTTTTTGATTCAGTTCGAGGATATGATTTTCGAGGAGCACGTTACTAGACTGGATTATTTACGCATTACACTGGAGGATTTGGCTGAAAAAAAATAATTCACTCAAAATTTGGATTTCACTACAAGCTTTGTCCCTGGAGTGATGATGATGCAGAGGTTGGACCAGACACATGCCAATGTCATAGACTCCCTATATTACAAGACGAAGCCCTTAATATTATGTTTACATATTATAAGTTGAATCAGAGACTGTATAGATCCGAAACAATAAATAATCTTAATTGATTTTAATTAAAAATTACTTGTCTTTTTATTTTTTAAAATATTTCTTAAACATTTGCAGAATTAACTTATCGTTATAAAAAAGTCATTTCGCTTAAAATTTTTAGGAAGCAGTTCAATGATTTTTTTTTACATTTAAACAGACCGTATAGTATACAGTAATGACCACAAGTGTTTGAAAAATAGCCCTGAAGTTGTTGTTTATTAAACAAATATTTAACCGAATTTTTTCTTAAAAATGTAAGGAACTCTTTTTTTTGGGGATATTGGCCATATGAATCAAAAATTCTGCGGATCTATTACTTTTGAAATGGAATGCAATCCAATGAGTTCCTGGTTGGGTTGAAGTATCAGTGTTTGCAATAATTAGCGCTGGAAACTTTAAAATAGTTGTTGGTAGTTGATCTGATGGGAAAACTCCTTTAAATATAGATTTTGTATATGCATTCTTAGACAGTAAATTATGTATTTTTAATGTATTCATATTTAAAGAAGAACTCGGATATTTCGATTCTTATCAATATCTATCATTGAATCGTATTCACAATAAACTAAACAAGTCACTGCTTCAGCAAGTGGTACTGAAAATCGACCTTCAATCCTAATAGTTCCTTGATATATTAAATTCGAGCAAACCGTTGAGTTTGAATGATCAGCAGTTAAGTGAAAGGATAATATAAAACTATTTTTATCAAACATTTCCTTTGTAATTTGCAGTCCTCGATCGTAATGTTTTATTCCAGTTCCTCTAAATAGCATATTATAACCTCTTGCACTTTGTGCGTTTTCAGCATTCGAGTAATCAAACTCTAAGGCTTGAGAAGGAACTTGAACTCCATTTACCAAAAGATTAAATCGTTGAACTTTAAAATGTTCGAAATCGAATGGATCCAAACTACGTTTTCCTGAGTATGAACGGTTTTTTACCATACAAAATGCTAAAAAATTTGGTAGCTGACCGATAACTGCGTTATCTATTGATAAAGTATTGTTTCCTGGGTATATTGTAAAAGACTTTACTTCGACTTTGTTAAATGGGTATATAGCATTTTTGGTTTGTAATACATGATGATGAGCTAATAGTATGCTGGGGTTGATAGTTATATGATTCATGAAAAGTTGAGCTTCTAATATCTTTAGATTTGATTCCGATTCATTTTCCATTAAATAAAATGCAGTTTTCTCAATATTGAAATTAATCCTTAAATCAACATTGTTTACGAGCAGTTTAGGTTGATTAAAAATATCTCCGTGAACTTTACCAAATAGTTCAACCTTATTACTATTTTTGAATATATTTTTTAGGGTATCATTTGTTGTGGGATAAACATATTGACCCGCAGTTATTCGTCCAAAATTTGGATAATAACCTTGAGCTGATAAGTGACTTTCAGAGGCATCACTACCGTAATTTAAAACTGTCTGCAAATATGCTCTATAATGGTAGTTATTATCACTCTGTGATAACAATATGTTATTTAAATAAACTGAAGAACTTCGAAAAATGGAATGTAGAATATTGTTTACTACACCCACGGTATTTCTTTCGATGGCACAGTTGTCATTTTTTCTTAATTGTACTACAAGACGTATATAAACACTTGATAAATCTCTATATGTTTCACCGTTACCCAAACAAACAAATTCGATTGAAGAAGCAGTATCTAATGATGCAATTGGATTGAATGATACTTCTTCAGTTTTTAAAATAGAGCTTTGTGTAGGGTGCGGAGCAAACAAATCCAATTCACTTTTCATACATTCAATATGGTTACTCATTGTGTCTTAGAGAATATATCGCTTATATTTAATTTTCTTGATAACTTTTTTCTTTTGGTACGTTTACGATGTGTTTGGACGTTGAATGAATTCTTTTTTTTCCTTGCACTACGCTTTTTATTCCGTTTTCCGTTACCATTTTGGAAGCGAGTCATTTTATTAATTGCTTTATTTGACAGATTTTGTAAAGCAATTTTACTTTGTTCTTGAACAATATTTCGTAATGGTTTTCTCCCGAGATCATTAATTACAGCTTTTCCAGTTTCAGTGGCTTGATCTTTTATAGCATTTAAACCTGAAAGAAAAAGTGGTTTTATGTAGTAAAAAAGACCGCTAAAAAAGTTCCCGATTCCTCGCCCTTGTTGAACTATTCGATGTGATATATAAAGACTTCCTATATTACTTAATCCTCCACCAGACTGATTTAAATAATATTGATGATAAGATTTCACCATGGTGACTATTTTTATTCAGAGTGTACTTATAATCGAGGAAGTATTATTTATAGTATAAATCTTTTCCTTCTTCTAAAGTGAAGAGTAGTAAATATGGGACTACCGATGTTTCAAACGGTACCTTATACCATTTGAATCTGTAATTAAAATTGAGATCTCGTTTGGTGACCAGATGTCTAACGGGTAATATTCAATATTTTTGAACTGAATATTTTTTCTTTTCCATTATAATGTAAAACACGAAGACAACGGGGTCTTTTACTCCCAACAATTCTCGGTTTGATTATATCGGTGTAAATAAAAATTAATCCAAGTTCAGGTGTTTTTGATTCAATGGGTACATTAGTATATCTAAATGTTTCAGCATTTACTAAACTTATAAATTCTGCTTCGGGGTTTTCTATATCTTTAGAAGTATTTATTTCTTTATCTGATACATGTTTGATATAATTATTTAGATAAATGTCTGTAATTCCAACTTCCCAATTCATTCATATCTTCAGGAATATTTACAATATTAGTAAATGCACATTTAACATTATCAGGAAATACATTTAGTGAATCATTACTGAGTAAGGTGATATAAAACTCATGTAAATAACCCATTTTTAGAATTAAATATGGCAATTATTGGTATGATGTCCAATTAAGTTTGTTTTTTCCTATTTGTACTGGATTTCTAGTTCTAACCGATCTACTTAATTTTTCACGTCCTGTTACATATCTTAGATTTTGAAATGGAGATGTTCCCGCTTTAATTTTTTTAAATTTACTCTTAATTTGCGTTGTTTATCATTAAGCTTCACTTTTGTCACTGCCATCTTCTTAACATTTCATTAGTATCTAAAAAGGAAGTTTCACTTATTTTTCGTTTGTTATCCAATAAAGTATTTTTTCTATTCGACTTAAAATCTTCATCTTCGCTTTCAGATGGTAAGTCAGGAGTTCAACCTTTTTTGGAAGTGATTCATCAAATTTAAATTTAGTCCCCGAAGAACTAGGGTGTCTTTTGATCATTTTGTCCATGCCATGATTTATTTCGTTTTTTTTTGGTAATAAGACAATTCTTGGCGAATTTTTATCCATTTATCGAATTACTTATTCGCAGATCGTTTAAAATATTTTCGTTAACCAATTTCTGATAAGTGATGGGGTTCATTAAAATTACTTTGTTTAAATTATGTTTATTTTTAAACATGACTCAAAATTTTCCCAAAAATTCCAGAAAGCAATGAATTTATTAGAATTGGCAAGAAACCACCTTTTTGAAATAGAACTTTTCTCTTAGAATTTAAAGAACGCTTTGGACAGGATAAATATCGTAATACTTTTTTATACTTTTGAGTGCAGTTAAATGGATTTTCGTAAGCTTATGATTTCCGTGTAATGGTTTTATACGATCTACTATGTTTTTCCAACTCACTATCACTATTACTTATAATTGCCTTACGTAGTTTATGTTAGCCTTTTTGAGTACATACAATAATGTTTGTTCGCTTTCAAGCGATCTAGGTTCTTTTTGTAAACCATTTTCATCTGAATAACACACTGTAAATTTTAAATTAAAAATGTCAGTTCTAAATCTTAAGAGATCGTTGATTCCTTGGGTGAGATCAATTAGTAAATATCCATGAGGTTGTTCTGTTACTTCTTTATATATTCTGAAAAGTTCTGACGGGTTTTCTGGATAAATTTGTCTGGCTAAACATTGAAATTGAAGTTTATCACGAGGATTTTAAAAACAACTATGTATTTTGTGTTTAGTGAAATATCTCTGGTATGCGATGATTTATGAAATATATTTTGAGTTAAGACTACTACTGATAAATTTCTATGATGTGATCCTTTCGTAAACAGTTCACATACACTTTTATTAAATGCCCCCATCATCAAGTCATCCAATATTAAAAGAATAGGTTCCTTATTCTCATTGTCATTATTTCGGGAACTCCTTTATGATATTCTACGTTATTAAAATTAGGTTTAGCACTCTCCTCTCCATAACACAAAATAATTCGATCTACTGAAACATTTAGCAAATCATTCTTTTTGTCTATTAGATTTTCGAGAAAGATTGTTTTTCCAGATCCTGAAGGTCCACAAATTAACATTGTGAAGGGATGTATAAATTGAGTGAACATTTTTATTTTCATAAAATTATCCTTGAATTACAATATGGTGTTTATTTAGATTTTTCCTGATCACGTTTTTAGCGCAGTTCTTTTCGAAATGAGAATCAGATCCACAATAATTACAATAATGAGTTGAGTATAACCCTTTTTGCGGGGGTCAATCCCAAACAGGCCCTGAAGGAATCCATTGATAAAGACAGCCTCTTAGTTCAGTGATAATTTTATTACTGATGGTTAACCATATATTTAGCATTACAATATACTTCATAGTTGGAATGTTCTAAGATTACAAAAAGCTTAAACAGATTATTTAATGAACATCGAAGTGGTAACTTTTTCCTTGTGAATTTTACAATTGGTGAAAAATTCGGTAGTTGAGTTAAGCTTGTTCCAATATCAATATCAACAATTGTAGTTGATAAATACTTAGATAGAAAATGTTTTTAATTTCACTACGGACAATAACTGAACTATACTTATTTAGGGGAGTGAGTATTTCTTCTAAACAGGTATATGGTACATCTCCAGCTGACCAATCCAATCCATTAATATTCTGTCGATTTAAGTGTTGCTGTTTAATTGTTTCATTATCCAATTCCTTTACATTAAATGGTGGTTGGAAATAAAAAAAAATGAGGAATCACTGTTCCGGCTTGCATGAATGCAAGTTCCTTTACAAAAATTTGTTTGTTGTTTCCGAGTAAATATTGGAAATCAACTATTACGCTTGAACTTCGATCTACGGTGTTCATGGTGGGATGAGATTTTTTAATCAACTGAGTGTAGAACTGTCTGAACACTTCCCTTTATATAGCGGTCGGATTGATTCAAACTAACAGTTTTAAAATAGAGCTCAACCACTATGGACATGTGTCAAGTTAAAAGCAATAAAAAACCCCGAAAGAATCAGGATCATGAAGTCATTTTCGGGTTCGAGTACTATGTAGTACAAAATTTAAAGTTGAAATGCGGGCTGTCAACATCACGAAAAATTCGTACCAATGATCTGGATGCAACAAAGTAAAATTATTTCGTTGGATTTGAAAAAGATCAATGGATGCAACTTCTTACATACAAGAGTATATTCAACTAAAACTTGATCAATACGATTTCTTAATGCCCGTTACAATTATTGATCACCCAATCATGTCTTACTATTAAATGTAACTTTAGATTTCGGAAATCTGATAAGCAGTATGTTATAGTAATAAACCAGTACGGTAACAAAATCAAAGTCTGCACAGGATGGTAGTGGATGCAATGAAAACTATATTTAATACAGCTAAAATTACGCCAAAAAATATTCAATCAGATCAAGGAAAAGAATTTTTTAATTCTAAATTTGAAAATTTGATGAAACAAAAACAAATAAATCATTATCATACCTACACACATTTAAAGGCTTCTATATGTGAACGATTTAATAGAACATTAAAAAATAAATGTGGAAAATGTTAGTATGCAGGGAAAATATATATGGATACAGAAAATCAAAGATCTTGTGTATGAATATAATAATTCATTCCACAGAACAATAAAAATGATCCTGTGGATGTATGCCCTAAAAATGAAGAATTCATATTAAAATCAGTTTATAATATGCCAAGATATTTCCAAAACACAAATTTCAGTGGGTGATTACGTTCGAATAAGTAAATATAAGGGTGTATTTATGAGAGGATAAGAACCCAATTTTACGGCTGAGGTATTCAAAATAATAAAGTAAAGGCAACTTATCCTGTAACATATGTCTTGGAGGATTATAAGAGTGAACCTATTAATGGATCATTTTATGAACCGGAACTTCAACGAGTAAAGACCCTAATGCATTTTTAGTAGAGAAAATTTTAAAGAAACGAAAGAATCAACTTAAAGTTAGTGGTTTGGTTTTGATGAAAGCCACGCTTCATTGTGGTATTCTGGGTTTGGAAAATAAATTATACAAATATGCATAAATATATATATTAGTGCAAATTCACTTAAAATTATTAATAATTGTTGAATTAATATATAAAAAAATTATGTTAAGTTGACATTTCCTAGAATAGAGCAATGTTGTTCATTTTTCACAACAAAAAAAAAAAAGTATACGCTTATATGCGTACGATTGCGGGCAGGGAAGAGTGAAAAACGGCACTCGCGATGATTGACGTGTAGCACTGTCTAGCAGTGGTTTCTCGTGGTGGTTCCAATTAAAAACGTTGGTCTTTTGCTTGTATTTAATTGTTCATTTTATTGATGTGTGTTATTAATTGTTCAGACGAGTATTATAGTGCCGATATTGAAATAATTAGTAGTAAAGTAAATGTTATTCCTATACCTAAAAAATAGCCTTTGTATGCACATAGATAGATGGGACATGGTTTCACCGAAATGTTCAGTGTGCATGGTTCTGTATCCAGATCGGAAAAATAAATAAAAAAGAGCCATGTCCGTCTGTCCGTCCGTTCTATGCAAACTAATCTCTAAGCCTTAAAGCTTTATATCAGTCATGCCATGGTTTCACCGAATGTTCAGTGTGCAAGGTTCTGTATCCCAAGATTTCGGTCACCAAAAACACCTGTATTTTTCCTATACCTAAAAATAGCCTTTGTATTCACAGAGATAGGATAACGGAATTTCTAATTTTAACTGAGAGGCAGAGAAAGAGAGAAAGTCTCTACTTAGAAACATTTGACTAGCCCAACTAGATACTAAATTATTTTGATAACATGTATATTAATAATTTCAAGTCAAGGCGCCTTAAATTAAAAGACCGTAATTATATATATGTAAAGAGTAAATTAGGGCGCCAAATTACTTAAATTGGGAAATATATATATAATAAAACTGTTGAGAATGAATAAATTTTTAAGAATATATTTATGAGGTAATTTATAAAAAATAATATATGGATCTTACAGGACGTTAAATTTAATGTATGAGGATAAGATATATATCTAAATGTTTAAGTTGCACATAGATCTAGGTATATACGCATATGTATAAATATATATAGATATACTTTGCTTGAAAGTAAGTCGAACACAACTCACTTACCCCTTTTTATTTCCATCGACGAAAGCTCTCATTGTGGTATTCTGGGCTTGGAAAATTAATTATACACATATGCATAAAATATATTATATTAGTGCAAATTCACTTAACATTATTACTAAAGTTTTTATTAATTTATATAAAAAAAATTGTTAATTGTCAGTTCTTGGCAATTGCGCGATGTTTGTCTTATTTCACAAACAGATGAAAAAAGTTATTCGCTTTATTTTAGAGAAGAGTGAAAACGGCACTCGCGAACGGTTGACGGTAGCACTTCTAGCGAGGTTTCTTCTGGTGGTTTCCAATTACAAATAAAACTCTGGTCTTTGGCATGCATTTAATTGTTTGTTATTATTGATGGGGTTGTTGATTGTTTTGCCGAAATTGAAATAATAATAATGAGTAATTGTTATTTTTGAACGGTTGATATGTTAGTGCTGTCTCCTTTCTGGCCAATTGGCGGTGGCAGCTATAATTTTCTCCAGCTCGTGTCCGTGGTCCCGACGACTCTGCACAGATCGCTTGTACATCCGGAAGGAAGTTCAGAATCACATAAGGATCAAGAGTCCAGTAATGAGGCAAAAAACATTGTAAGACTTTGGTTATGCCCTCTTGTGGTCTACAATTTCGACGTTGTTCACCACGTTTGCCGTGTTGTCGGATGCCTCGAGGTTGTAGATCCCTTGATATATAAGTTATAATTTCTATCGGGTTCTAAATTCTATCACTCGATAGGTCCTCCGCGATTACTGTTTTTGTGCCAGTAGAGGACTTAACGCGGTTCCGTGGTCGTTTCTGTCTCGGCTCCCGATTCTCAATTATCTTGGACTATAACTGCCCGATTCGCAATTATCTTGGACTGTCTCTGCTCGATGGAGGTGGAGGCTCTTTTAAACAGTGGTATTGCTTACGGGTCATCTAAGTTTCCCACTTAGGTAAAGCATTTCCCCTTTTTCTGGCTTAATAGCCCACTTCTAGATTCTGCTAGGTTTCATTTTAATTGCTGCGTATACCTATTGCCTGCTGTATGTTCTCATGATTTGCTCACTCTGAACAATTCGTTGCTGGTATTGGCCAATTTCGGCGTCTTCTGTCTCTGGTTATTGTATCTATTTCTTTCTTGTTTTATTTCTTTCTCGAGGGTCGTCGATGGCTGATTCAGCATGGAATGCACTCGCAAAAAGCCTACGAGGAGCGATTGTAATTAGGTTGTTATTGCCCTATCGTGTGGCCTCTCAACCCATACCCTGGGATTTAGGAGTCTCACGCTCTATTGTCTGAGATATCCGGGCCATTGTAATTTTTTTTTTTGTTTTTATTTATTTGATAAGATATGATATATATATATAAGAATAATGCAATTGTAAAGACAGTTCAATTTTGGGAATCTAACTATTAAGACATTACCAATAAAACTCCACTGTATATTAAAATAAAAATCTCTTTTTTTTTAATATATCGCAAAGTGAAAAATCTAATTGGCGCAGCCGGTAGGATACAAGTAATATCCTCGCGAGTGACTACCTAAAAGGGACTTCAAAAAATCACTTTGTGAAAATAAATTTATTTGTATCCGCAAAACGAACTTACTTAAATATTGTGAAAATAAACAACAACATTAGTCAAATCACGAATGGATTTCTAATGTCTAAATTCAGCGATAATAAATCTAATAACTGATATATTCGTGTAAAAAAAAATTTTATTAAACTTAAAAAATGGAAATGCCATCAGCATCAGCCGCAGCCACAGCCGCAAAAGCAACACAACTTCTTACAGACGTGGCCATGAACCATTTCTTCTGCAACTTAAGCAGATGACTAAATATAAAAATAATTTACGTAGATTTGTCGAAGAATTAGAGAACAAACAAGTAGAATATGTTGTAAACTCAGCTTAGATAACAATCCATCAAACACGGTTTTAGTTTCAAGAACTTTAAATGATACATTAGCTGAAGTGATTCGCGAAAAATTGCCAGTACAAACTATATTACGTTGAGCAAATTTGATATATCAACTCCTCTTAAATTAAAACAAGCTGCCCAAGCTGTAGGATTGTTTGTAGATAAACCTTTAAATAACCGCTCGTATACATCCCAAAACTCTAATGATGACGACGATATACACACTTTAGATCAGCAGAAAAATTTAACCCAAATAATCAGTCAGATAATAGTCAAGGAGAAAGAATTCAAAATAATAATACCAAATCGATATAACAACAATCAACAGAGACAAAACAGTTCGACTCAAATAGGAACTGGGGTAATAATAGCAGCTATAATAATAATTCTTCTGGCAATCAATATTATCCTAGATCTTTTCAAATAATCAAGTACAAATGCCCAGACTACTCAAAGTACTAATATTCCCCAAAAACGTGCCCGAACCTCAGACTCAGGTCAACAACGTAGAACTGAGCCAATGGACACAAATGAAAATTTTCAGACAACAGCCTCGGAAGAAACACCACCGCAATAAAAATTAAAATTGATAACAAACTATGCCTCTGTCTTTGGATACAGGCTCAAGCATAAATTGATAACGAAAACTTTTTGAAATATCCAACTAAAAATATTTTGACAAAAGTCCAAACGATAGGAGAATCTGTAACTTTAGAAAAATATATATTTAGCATCCCAAAATTATTTTCATCCAAGCAAACATTTTTTTTTTTAATTTTTCAAATCATTATGATGTTTTTATAGGAAGAAAAATTCTAAAAGAAACCTCAGCCAAAATTGATTTCATGAGAAACACTATTATTCTAAATAATTACGAATTTCCAATGATAATATAACAGAGGAACGTAATCAAACCTTTTCCAGTATAACAAACGATGACGAATATATTTATGCCATGCAAACAGACTTAACAAATAATTATTTAAGAGACGATCACTTAAATAATGAAGAAAAAACTGAACTTCATTTTAATGTCCAAGTATTTTGATATTCAGTATCACGAAGGTGACAATTTGACTTTCACGAACGAAATCAAACACATAATAAAAACATGAAGAACCGATTTATAGGAGACCATATAGTTATCCGTACAACGAACATGAGAACCGATTTATAGGAGAGACCATATAGTTATCCGTACATTTACGACACAGAAGTAGAAAAACAAATTGAGGAAATGATAAATCAAGGTATTATCAGAAAATCAAAATCTCCTTATTGTAGTCCTATTGTAATGGTACCAAAGAAAAGGATGCATCGGGCATTCCCAAATTTCGTATGGCCATTGATTACAGAGGACTCAATGAAATAACCATAAATGACAAATTTCCTATTCCAAACATGGATGAAATTAGATAAATTAGGTAAATGTCAATACTTTACAACATTAGACCTAGCTAAAGGATTCCATCAAATTGAAATGGACCCATTATCTATACAAAAACTGCATTTTCCACCAAGAAAGGTCACTATGAGTATACTAGGATGCCATTTGGTCTAAAAAATGCCCCGCGACATTTCAGCGTTGCATGAATAATATTTTATACGACATAATAGGTACCCATTGTCTTGTGTATTTGGACGATATTGTCATATTTTCAACCTCTTGCAAGAGCATATCCAATCTCTTAGAAAAGTATTCGAACGTCTTCGCAGATCAAATCTTAAACTGCAATTAGATAAATGTGAGTTTATGAAACGAGAAACTGAATTTTTAGGACATATAATTACAACTGAAGGAATCAAAGCAAATCCAAATAAGATTCAAGCTATTCAAGATTTTAAAATTCCAAACTCTCCGAAACAAATAAAATCGTTTTTAGGCCTTTGCGGATTTTATCGCAAATTCATAAAAGACTTCGCAAAAATCGCAAAACCAATGACTCTTTGTTTAAAGAAAGGAGCCAAAATAAATATTAAAGATCTTATAACGAAGCATTTGAAAAATTAAAAACTCTAATAAGTAACGACCCAATTCTCACATATCCAGATTTCAAAAAAAAGTTTGATTTAACTACAGATGCAAGCAATTATGCATTAGGTGCTGTTTTATCAAGAAGGTAACCTATTTGTTTCGCCAGTAGAACTTTAAATGAACATGAGTTAAATTACGCAGCTATTGAAAAAGAATTACTAGCTATAGTATGGGCAACCAAATATTTCCGCCCTTATTTTTGGAAGAAGTTTTAAAATATGCTCAGACCATAAACCGCTTGTTTGGTTACATAATAAAAGAACCTAATATGAAGTTACAACGTTGGAAAATTAAACTTAGAGAGTTTGATTATGAAATAAAATACATTAAAGGAAAAGAGAATCACGTAGCAGATGCTTTATCAAGAATTACAAAAAAGGAAACTAAAGATAAAATTTGAAGAAGTTTTTCAAAATGATGATGAATTAGAAACTACTGCAGCAACAGTGCATAGTGCACAAGAAGATAATGGCAATTGCATACAGATCACTGAACGACCTATTAACGTTTTAATCACCAACATATTTGAAAAAGGAAATAAAGACACTAACGAACTTACTCACTACTTTAACAAAACTATAAAAAATAATTTACAGTGACATGACTGACCGTTTAGCAAAAGATATAATTATAAAATTCATATGTGGACACAATTTGTTATGTTCATTAATAATGACGAAGACTTTGCTATCTTTCAACGAGCCTATATGGATTTAATTAAACCAAACACTGGTACAAAATTAATGAAAACTTCAGTAATACTTCCAAACTTGTCCACATATGCAGACTTCCACGAAAAAATATTAGAAATACACGAAAAGACGATACACCAAGGCATTAAAAAGACGTATGACGATTTTAAAACTAAATATATTTCCCAGACGCACAAAAACTTATTCAAAACTATAAATAAATGCGACCTGTAATTTATGCAAAGCAGAGCACAGAAAAGTTGCACTCCCTTTTGAAAAGACTCCTGAAACTCAAAATATTCGTGAATATGTTATTGACTATTTTTATTGACCAACGTAAATTTTTGACATGTATTGACATTCATTCAAAATTCATTTCATTATAGAAACAAAAACCACAGACTGGATTGAAAGTAAAAAAGCATTACTCAAAATTTTTGTATGATAGGTAAACCGAAAACTATTAAAATGGATCAAGATCCCGGCCTAGTATCGAAATCTTTACAAAACTGGCTACAGAAAGAAAATATATTGAAATCACTAGTAGTAAAAACGGTATAGCTGACATAGAAAGGGTTCATAAAACAATTAACGAAAAACTTAGAATCATAAATACACTCTCAGATGCTGAAGACAAATTAATGAATATAGAAAAAGCAACGTATGTCTACAATCACGAAATAACCCATGATGCCACTGGTAAAACCCCTGCTCAAATCTTTCTTTATGGTATGGAACCGAGTAAAAATAAAAAAACAAAAAGAACATAAAATAGATAAAATTAATCAAAATCGCGAGGAACATGAAGTGGATCTTAGATATACCAAAGTTGAAAAAGAAATTAAACGTAAAGCGAAATTAGTAAACCCATTAAAAAGACAGGAGCATAGAACAGAAAGACGAAAAGCATTGGCAAGAAACTAATAGGGGTAAGTAAAATAAGTAAATTTAAAAAAGCTAAGCGCAAAATCTCTCTAATCATTCCAGGGAATCTGACATACTGACTCTGATCTTGAAAATGATCTTGATAATGACGTGGACGAATGTAACATCGACAACAGCTCAACAAATTAGTATTACACCTATCACTTCAAATAACGGTTATTTACTTCTGAACACAGGGATTGTAAAAATACCTTTAAGTTACGAACATCATATGATACAGATTAATCAAACAAAAATATTAGAAACATACCAGGAGTTTATGAAATACGAAAAACAAGTTTAATTACGTAAGATATTGCCTTAGCACTAAAACACACTAAAACATTAATTAATATTGTAGGAACTGCTTATAAATACTTATTTGGGACATTAACGAAGCGATAAAAAAGAGCTAGAAGATAAATTAGAAAATTTACAAGATCAAGTAATTGAAAAAAAATTTTAATGAAATAGTTACAGTAATAAATAAGCAATCCGAAGACATAAAAAGACTTATGAAAGATGAAGAAGAAATGGAGGCATTACACATTTTAGATATTCATTAAACATTTTCCTTGAGTATATTGAAGATTTACAAATGGGATTACAATTAAAAATAGGAATATTCAATCCTAAAATATTAAAACATGAAGAGTTGGATGATATAGACGAAGAAAAACTTTTATCAATCAAAACTTCAGCTTGGATAAGTAGCCAGACTAAAGACACTTTTATTTTAGTTCATATACCAACTTCATTTAAGGAAACCCAAAATATAGAATTATAAAATACCCAGATAATATAGGCCGACAAATTGACATAAATGATAATTTTGAATATTTGTAACTGATAAAAACATTGTTTTTTTATTTAGAAAATACACCAAGTTTAGACCAAAAATTTATAATCACTGATCAATGTATCACTCAAATTCTTACTAATCAACTAGCGAATTGTCAACACACGTTTATATCAGAAAATGAATCTAAAATATATTGAACGAACATCATTATAACTTATAATTTAAGCAAAACACAAGTTAAACAAGATCGTGAAATATTCAACAAAACGATAAAGGGAAACAACATAATACAATTAAGTCAATGCACTTTAGAAATAAGAAACATAAAATTACTACTTCAAAAATTATAAACGAATATAAAATTATATTATCTAGCACGAATGTATTATTATGAACCAATTCCATTGTTAAAAATTAAGAAATCAATTAGTTATCAGAAAAGCAAGAAACAGTTTACAGTGGATTGTATTCACAATTTTAATAATTATAGGTTTAACCATCACTATACATCATATTTACCTATAGGCGCCTAGCCACAAAAAAGAAATTTTTGTTAGATTCAACAGGATGTTGAATGTTCTGAAGGAGGGGCGAGTGACGTATTACCAAATACTCCAGACATCAAGCCTAACACCCGCCTGTAATCCCGAGTACCCATTACTTCATTTGTCAAACATAACACCCAACCTGTATATCCCGAGATACCCATTAATTCATTTGTCAAACATAACATTTCAGAGCCTACTATAGGAGTTATTCAAATTAATCAGACACAAACATTTCCCGTTAGACATAAACATTTCCACGCCTGTTATCAACAGTCCCCTCATTATAAACATTTCACACGCCCTTACTGACGACAGTGGACATAAATAAGAGGTAAACTTTTTACAAAGGGTCCAGCATGAGAAACCATTCATCAGCATAAAAGCTTTGACCAATCCAATTTAATAAACAAAAGATGCAGCCTGACAACCCACCCATCAGGCCACCAATTCGACCAATCGAAATCTTCTGATCGAAGTCCACTTTCGCTGCTAGCGTCGCTGTCACCGATAAAGCCATAGTTATAAGAATATGCAATTGTAAAGACAGTTCAATTTTGGGAATCTAACTATTAAGACATTACCAATAAAACTCCAATGTATATTAAATAAAAATCGCTTTTTTTTATATATCGCAAAGTAAAAAATCTAATTTATATGATTTTTTTTTTTTTTTTTTTTTTACATTGACAAACGCCGGGGTCGGCTCGTAGTCGTCTTCATCTTCGGTGTAGAACGGTAGTCTAAGGCAGATTTGCCTCCTCTGCCGCCGGCGAATTGCAAACTGGCTTTCTCGGATCCGCTCATTCTTCGCGTGGATGTATTCAAACATCGCTTTGAAGTGCGGAGTCTTAGCGTGCCTTGCGGTAGTCCTCCTCCCATATCCGCAGGTCCGCTGTGTGGCGTCCCTCAGCCGTACTAGTTAGTTTAGCGTATGTAGTCGGCCTTTATCCTTGCCATGGTGTCTCAATTTCCCGCTGCGTTGCCTGCAGCGTATCTTCTAGGGCAGTATCAGCCCAGGCAAGTCTCTCCCGCTCGTCCACCGCTATGTCTCTGCGGTCCCGAGCGTCAGCTTCTGAGGGAGGGGTCTTCCCTCAGCTTCACACCTTTCAAGATGCTTCTTCACGGCCTCCCTCGTGATTTCGATTTCATCTTCTCCTTCTTTTTTTTTTTCTGTTTGCCCCGGCAAAACGTTCTTTCCTCGCTCAGTAGTACAATTGCACTGATCGCTGTGGTTTTCAACCAGTTTCAACAGCGAAAAGGTATTTGATGAAAAATGTTTCTTTCAAGAAAGCTAACTACGGCTGTGCGGTTGCTTTTCGCATTGCCTCTAGCCAGACGAATTTGGTGAAATGGTCCAGACACACAAAAATCACGGTGTTTCCGGATTGGTCCGGAGATACGGTCCCATGAAATCAATGTAAAGTCAATGCCCTGACCGTTCAGTTATTTGTTGTTTTCCCATTAGCGGTCTGCTGGATTTGTTCGTTGTTTTGATTTTTTTTTTTTACATATGCATTTTATTTATTGATCTTCTCTGAATTGAGACTTACAATAAGTATAAAAATCTTAATTTAAAAAAGCTATATTGACAGTCAAGTTGACTGACGGGATGTAAGGGGTCTATAACTAGTGCTGAGCTGGAAGGTCATTTCGTTGCAATCGAGCTGGTTTGGATGTGAAGTTAGCTTGGTGTGGTTGGACGCCTTTGTTTTAAAATTTCATCTTTTACGGTAGAATGCCAAGATCTCTGTGGATGTTGCGTTCCAAACATACCAAGGTGCCCCAGTGATAGTTCTCAGTATTTTTTATTGTGCTCGCTGGATAATATCGATCTTACTGCTGCGCGTTTCCCCACAATTGGGAGCCGTAAGTCCAGAGTGGCTTAAGTGTTGAATTGTAGAGCAGAACCTTGAAGTCCAGGCAGAGGGGGGAGCGAGCGTTTATGAGCCAATGGAGGCTTGGGATATATTATGATTACCGACTTTTTCCATTTTTTTGGGAAGTAGCCAAGTCGTGTAATCCCGTTAAATAGTTTCAAATTACTTCAACTGCACAGTTTGGAGTTCAATTAGCATCTTAGGAGTTATTAGATCACCGCCTGGGGCCTTTTTGTTTTTATCAGCGAGCAAGATGACTTTTGCAACTTCGTTTGTTTGGAAAGAATTGGCGCCGTCTCAGTCCACTCGAATTGACGGCGACGGTAGTGT